>NC_047654.1:286125-340891 GCF_902201215.1 Prunus dulcis | reverse complement strand
AGGTTCAATGGATTCTCAAGGGTGGCAGTGTATAGATTCTTGAAAAGGTGAGCCAGAACTGTTGGCCCAAGCCCCACATCAGTGTGATTATGAAGCGCTTCTGCCAGATGCCTATACTCGAGCAGAACTGCCGAAGACCGATTGGGGAAGACAAATCGATTCAGCCAATATAGAAGGAACAACATATGTTGCTGGTCCTTGTCCTTCTCAATACCAAACCTCTTCAAATAGTTGGAGAAGGAGCAGTTCTGGTTGATCGTGGCTGGAGAAATAGTGAAGGGAGTGGTCACCTTCTCTTGATTTTTTCGCCTATGGTAATCTCCAACAGCATCTACAGGTCGGCCATGGGGCCTGAACCCAAAAATCTGAGCCATATCCAGCAGGGTTGGCGTCATAGGACCTACACGGAAGTCGAATGTGTTGCTGTCAGAATTCCAGAAACACAAGGCAGCAGCAAGCAGGTTTTCATCTCTGTTGATCGATTGCTTGGACAGAAGAATGGCGTCATAGATCCCAGCTCTCCTCCAGTGACCCCCATATCTCGGGAGAAGTCTGTCAATCCAGTCTGCCCATTTGACTGGACTGTTCCTCACCTCACTGGATGGGAAGGACCGGCTCAAATTCTTGCTAACCCAAGAATGAGAAGCTAGGGCAGAAGTGCTCTCAAAACACAAAGGAGCCTCAGCATCTTTTCTTAGCAGTTCTGCCACTTCAGCAGGAACAGGGCCAAACCAGTGAGGCCCTAGCACCAGGGTATTCTCGAACAAGTGAAGAACATTCTCATCCAGATTCTTCTGGGCAAAAGGATGAAGCTTGCTCCTAACTTCTATCGCGTGAGCATCAATCCCGCTCCCAGTAATGTAATCAGGAGGAATCGAAGCTGAAGAGGACTGAGCACGAGACCTTGGGGAAGACATCTCTAAAAATCAAGAAAGAGAACCACAGAGAGGATGAAAGGAAAGGAGGATTCGAAGGAGACGATAAAAAACTGAGAGAGAGAAACTCTTAATCGGAAGGGTTACAAGCGAGGGTTTGAAATTTCCTCTTAAAAGGGGGGAAAAGCTCGAAACGTAGGAAGAAGAAGAAGAGACGACACCTGGTGATTATTGGCTAGTAACTAGCTAAATAAATAGCCGTTTTTCTTCCCCCACGAACTCCAGATCATTATGGGCGGACGTGACAGACACACGAAGCGAAAAAGACTGGCGCGCAAATTCATGGCAAAACATTAAGTCTGAAAAACCGTTCCAAAAAAACAATTCAGACTTAATGGGGGCATTGTTTGGGCCTAAATTTAACATACCAAAAGATCCAGAAACAGGCCCGTGATGAAATCACTTACCCAGTCCCAGAAAGCCCAAAAGCATAGAAAACTACCATATTGGGCCTTTGAAGATCAGCCCACGAAGATATTTGTTTAAAACTCAAGCCCAAAAGACTAAAAAACACATTCACGTGGCTACCTCAGCTTTGAAAGTCAGCATTTTTAACTAAAAATTCTTTATATGGGAAGGGACGTCTCTGAAAAACTGCCAAAACAGAAGATCAAAAAAAACCCATCTATATTTAGAGATTTGCTCTCCAAAACGAGACGCCATCTTCCAAAGGATTACAGGTCACGCCTTCTCAGTTAGAACGGGAAACAAGGAATTACTCAGGAGACAAAAGAAACCAAACCGCCATAAGAAGCATAGGCGGTGGCGTTGGTTAAAACAAAGAAACAGCCGCCCAGTAAACCAGGGAAGGGATTGCTATGGAAAAGACTACTGGGAGCCTATCTGCCATAATTGATAAAATCTTTTCTGCTTTACGTTTTGGGAGATCTGTTGCCGCCCATTATTAAAGTTTAAAATCACCTCCAAGAGAGGATCTCTTATAAAAAAACAGAAGTAGGCAAGAAAGAAGGGATGAAAAATTCATCAATCAAAAAAAGACAACAACAAGAAAAGCCAAAAGCTCACTTGAATCCTAAGAAAAGTTAGCCTTAGATCAAAATCCCAAAGTTCAGACTTAGAAAATAAGTCCTTCAAAACAAGTTTTCTCGTTACAAATTTGGTTCAGCAAAAGCCAAGTCAAGCAGAGTTTTGAGTTTTCACGAAACGTGGAGACTTCAGCAAAATTAATGGAGAGTCCTGTTCAAGCAGAACAACTCTCTCGTAGTGCAATCCCTAGTCTACCAGATTATCGAGAATAGCCAATTCTGCCCCTTTCAAGCTGAGGAAGTTGCAGTTCTGCCTACTCAGAAGGCCTCACGGAGCGTGAAGCGAAGATAAAGCTCTGCTAGAATCCAATTTTGGTATCGATTTATAGGCCAGCCTAGCATTTGAAGTCATAAATAGGACAGGTAAACCCAGACGCGTCCAGTCCAGCCCAAGTTGGAACCTTCCATCCAAGCAGAATCGGAGTTCCAGCCATTTTCTAACCTCCCTAGAGTCGATATGAATAATTATTGTTTTGTAAAAGGCAGTTCTGCCTGAAACAATCTCACTTATATTAAGCATTTCCGGCCAGAATAGCCATTTGATACTGAGATAAATTGTGAAAGTCCTCACCAGTCTGAGGCAAGAAAAGAACTTACTTGGGAGATATTCCTCACCCAAATTCACGATCGTTTGATTTTCAGAAGTTAGTAACTTGGGGCGCAAGTCATCTACTCTAAAAAAAAGTCTGTTAGGATTTACGTCGCTAACAGTGGCACGCTCGCACACCAAAGAAAGCTGACTTGTTGGCCAATACTTGGTCTCTAAGCCAGTGAGGAACTTCGCCCTTCCAGCACAAGAGCAAAACATAAAACGGGTGAACAGAATGTTGAGATAAAAATAATGTTAAAAAAGTTCGAGAAAAAAAAAAATTAGGGTTTAATCATTCTTAAACAATTTAAAAAAGTTGCGGACTCAAATTAAGAGTCTGCAAAGTTGGAGGGAAAAAATATTTTGAGTCATGAAAATACATGAAGAGTTGTATTTTGGAGGGTGTAAATTTGAGTCTAGCCTCAACGTGGTTGGAGATGGCCTGAAGGTCCCTTGCTGCATCAAGGAGTGCTCAATGTAGTTGAGCAGGATTGTACAGTGGATAGCTTTTTTTTTAAAATAGATGGTGGGATATTGATAAATTGAGGGGTGTTGTGACTGAGGAAATTGTACAAAAGATCATTAAAGTTCATGCTCTTTCTAATGCTGCTGTCAAGTCTTGGTTCATAAGTAATCTATGTTCTAAGGCAAGTTGGGTGAGGGGAAGGAATTCCTTGGCACACTATCTTTATTTTTACTTGCTAGTTTGTCTGGAAGTTGAGGAACCGTCTGATTTTTGCTGAGCTTGAAGAGTTGCCTAATTGTCCATAGAAGATTATTCAAGTTGCTGTGAAGGAGTGGCTTCGTTCTGTCAATTGTGTCAATCCTAATTGCCTCCTCGAATTGTAGCTTTTAAATTAAATGTGGATGGTACTTGTAAGACATGTTCTGGGGCTATTGGTGCTAGGTGTGTAATACGTAACTACTTGGGAGATTGGGTTGGTGGATTTTCTATTCACTTAAAATAACAATAATTTAATTGAGTAGTCAAAATATTTCGGATTCAAGTAATTTTTTGCAGATATGATCTTTGAGTGAATATCTAAAAATTAGACAGTTCATATCATTGAAAAACAATGTGTGGTGGGCCCTACAACACTGGCGGACCTAGTAAGGTGCAAGGAGGTGCAGCTGCATCTCCCCTCGCCTGAAAAACCATTGTAGGTGCTTCAAATTGCCCATTTGCTCAACTGGTGTACAGATTACCTTATTTTCATTTTCAACATTTAAGTAAATGTCTTTGTCCTTTTACTTTTATTTATTTTTTATATTACTCCATTTACTTAAGTTTACAATGTAAATAAGGAAGTACCCCTCATTTAGATTCAAATAAAAATACTATAAAATCAAATTCCCACCAAATCAAAATATGAAAATTCGGTTTTAGTGCAAAATATGATTTAGGCTAAAAATGATAGCTCATTAAGTCAATATATACTTCATACTAAAATCCCATAAAATCAAGTTTTCTTATTTGATGTGTATGGAATAAAAGCCGCCAAAAATTATTTTGAGAAAATGATTATTCCGAAAAATCATTTTTCATACTTAGTCAATATTGCAAATCCGCTAAAAAATTTCTGGTCCGCCAATGCCTACAAGGGTGTCCCTCAAATAATAACGGATTCCTCAACTAAAGCTCACTGTATATATATATATGTACAGTCCTGATCTCTTGGACCCCTGTAGTCCAAGAGATTTATGGTCACTCACCGTTGGATGTAAATTCAACGGTTCACTCATTTATGACTTGAATCGGGTAATAATCATTTATGTCATATTGCATTTATATATATCATTTTGAACCATTGGATTAATATCCAACGGTGGGTGACCACAATCTCTTGGACTCCTGTGGTCCAAGAGATCGGGACTGTATATATGTATATGTACTCTTCTATTGTGGAACACCTTTTGGGGTCCACTAAAAGTTTTATTTAAACGATCCAAACCGTCTATTTTTCAAGTCTTCACTCATAGATTATCCTTAAAAAAAAAATTAGATAAATCAAAAAATCGTTAAGACAAGTTGTGCCCAACAAAATCGACGAACACGGTATTTTAAAAAAAAACACTAAAATAATAATCGTGCAATTGAGTAGTCAAATTATATACATATCCATTCTATTGAGGGATACCACCCTATGATTATTATTTTTTCAACGATCCAAACAATTTAATTTTTAAGTCTTCATTCATAGATCATCCTTGCAAAATATCAGGTAAACCATTAAAGCATTTAGTTGGGATCAACAAAATAGACCAACACTGTGATGCAAGAAAAGACTATAATAAGAACCATATAATTGAGTGGTCAAATGGTTTCAGATTCAAATTTTTTTTTGCAGAGATGATATTTGAGTTAATATCTAAAAACTACCCAATTTAGAATATTGAAATACAATGCATGATGGACTCCCTCAAATAAGCTTATTTTAGGGATCCCTCAACTGAAGTTCTCTCTATATATATAATATATATTTTTAGTTTTTCATGCCAATGGATTAATAATTTTTATTTATTTTTATATATTAGTTGCGAGAGCAAATAATCTGGCTTTCAATCACAAAGGTGCCACGTGGACAAGAAAAATATCTCATAGATCAATAATTGAGTCCATTTATTTGGCGAATTAATTGATACCAAAAATAGGGATTTTATCTTAAATATGGGATATAATCACCAATTAAAAGATAATATCATCAATTAGTGATTTGATCGCAATCAAATCCCTAATTGACTCAATCTCTACATTTTGGAGAACGAATATATTCCTTCCAGGGTTTGATCGGAGAGTTTTTGGCTAACACCTCCAAGTGTGGTCTTTTACTCCTGTTTGTTTTACATGAATAGGAAACTCAAAAAGTGAAATATCTACACACAAATATTATCGTGTGAGAAATTTGTACTAACATTAATAATAAAAAAGAGAAAATTCCAACTTAGAACATCTCCCCGACAATGAACTAAACATACACCGAGCTGGATGTTGAGTGAATTATGATTTATTCATGAATGTGATTTATTCATGAATGCAGTAGGTGCGTAACTGTGAGAATGAATTAAGCATGGAGGAGAAATGTGAAAAATTGATGATGGGGAGGACAAGTTCACGTGTGATTGTGGGCCTTGACTTGACAAGATAGGATCCAAATTATTGGTTGGACTATCCAAGCCACTAACTTATCCACGTGGATTTGGGCCATGTGAAAAGATCCATGTCAGCCTCCCTCACCTGTTCTGTTTGTTGAATTCTATTCTAGGCGACCAGGCCATTTCAGTTTTTTTTTTTTTTTTTTTTTTTTTTCAAACTCATACTCCAGTGAGCATCTGCTGCATAATTTTGCCTTCTTTCTTACCATTTTAAAATGCTACCTTGTCCCAAAAAAAAAACAAACACTTCACATACAACAGCGTCATCAGACTTCTGTAAGACAGTCTTGTGTGGGCACACTCTTGTTTCTATGATTGATCTCTTGATATGAAAGTGTTAGCTGTATGCCATATTTGATGATTGAGATTGAATTGGATCACGAGGTAGAATTAAATTGCATGGATTGAAAACGAAAATACTACTCCAATGATGTGTTTGGCACTACGCAAATTAAGAGTTTGGATTAATAGAAATGTACTATTACATGACTTAGGATTAGACATAATCTAATCCAATCCCAACTTTTTGATAGGATTCATAATTCTACCACATTTGACCCTAGTATGATTAAACATAATCTAATCTATGTTGTCATTAGGCCACCGAACATTTGACTAAAATTATGAATTCTATTCAACTACGTAATCCAACTCGCCCGGGTCTATAGGCTTTACCTCGATGCGGCACCAATATTGTCCCAACGAGAAACTTAAACGGGTATTACAATAATAAAATAAAATTTAGAGTAAAGTAATGAAGTGATTATTAGGTTAAGGGATGTTGTCGAGAGAGAGCCGATTTAGATCGGAAGAAAACGACAAATGGGGAGCTGGTGTTTGGGACTATGGACTATGGACTATTTCCATAATTTCCATTCCCATTTGCGCTGCTGCCCGCTGATAAAGTGATGAGGACAAGCAAAGCATAGGAGGCAGTGCGCCTTCACAGAGTCTGCTCTGCATTATTTTATCGTGATTAATAATTAAATGAAGTTGCTTGCTTATGCTTTTTAATTGATAATTAGGTCATGTGATGCGCCTTGTTCTTGTCCCGAGGGGCCTTTTCTTAACCTTAATTATTATTTTACTTACTTCTGCTCCCCTTCCCTATTAAAAGGCTTTTTAGTGCCTCGTCTTCCTTATTTAATTTATTAATTAACCTTTCATTTTGAACTTTCACAAGGAATTATAGTGGCATGCATATGCCCATTTCTTTTGATTATATCTACAAAAATTCTCTTATTCAGACATTCGGACGTTATTACTATATAGACATCATGTATTTTTTCTAGGGCTCTTTAGTTTTAACCCATAAAAAACTTAACTAATTTGAAAGAAAGATAATTAATTTTGCTTAATTAATATAAAATCAAAGCCACCTAATTTTACCAAAAGGACATCCAACAACCCTAAAATTACTACATGTGCCATTGTGCTTAACTGTCAAATACAGTTTATTTAATTAAGAAGAAGGGTAGAATTGTCTTATCAGTTGTTATTTTTTACTTGGCCCAACGAATCTGGGCCTCTCTTTGGGCTAATCTAAAATAGTAGTTTTTTCCTAAGTATTAAAACTAAAACCAAAATATCCAATATCTTACAAACTAATTAATAAAGTTAGTTATTCTAAAACCTAATTTTTCTTTTTTTCTATTACCACTTCTTACTTTCTTCTTTGTTTATAATAACATTCGCATCATAATAACGTGAGGACATCCAGATGAGATAATAACTATATATATAAATACACAACTAATTAAATAAGCATTGAATGGATGATATGGAGAATGATAAAGTAATCCTAAGCTTGAGTGTGATACTCCAGCTACCACAAACAAAGGGGAAATTGATCACCCCTAGTTGCTGCTGGTGAACTAGGTTTTTGATGATGAATCATGAATGCATAAAATAATTATAACCTTAGCTAGCTATAGTGTTGGCTGGAATGATGTTTGCCTTTTCTTCATCAGTGGCCTGTGTGGCTCGAGAAGAAAAAGCAAGGGAAAAATAATAATAATATATTACGTACTCAGAATGAGATTCCAATGTTGATTAATTATCAAGTGATTCTCCTCTTCATGTTAATGCTTTTATATTATTGTAGTTAACTTTTCATTATACAAGTAGGTTAACTAGTTCTATTTAAAATTAGAGTGACATTCAAGCAATTGAAATTGGAATCTTGTTCCAGATGGGTGAACATGATTGGCTACAAAGTTTATAAGAACACCAGTTCTCCAACGACCATATTGAATGATATAAAATAAATAAACAAACAAATAAATAAAATTTGATGGATGGATAAATTATATATGTTTGTCAACTCCAACTGCGCTAATCATTGAAAAGGAATTTAATAAATATTTATTTGTGTATATATATAGTCATTTTAATTGCATAAAAATAGATTTGAAATTCGTTCTTGAGGTTAATAATATTGTATCCAAAACCTGTCCGACTATATATTTGTATTTTGTGGAACACTATTTCGTCAACTCTTTGTTTTTCTTTATTTTTTATTTTCATTTCTTCTGCGATGCAAGAGCAAACCACCCCTTAATTTATTTATCCCTATTAGCTTTTTAGGTAGGTTGTAATTATCCTAGCCACGCTTATTCGTGTTCATTGTGTTATTAGATAATAGTAGTTACTTCATCTCGTGTCACAGATGTTTGTGACTATAATGTTGTTTTCTGTAGTGAAGCAAGAAACAAGCTCAATTATATATGTGCACTAAAGAGCAAAGATACATCTCATCATGTAGTCTTGTAGGCCGGCCAACTTATTTATTATGAAGTGCGCATCTGAGTCGGGTATATGCGAAGTGTCATTGGATAAGCAAAGAACAAATGAGCGCCCAAGTGGGATGACTAGAAATAATAAAGGCAAGGCAACGGAATCCTGGTGCCCTCCAAGAAGTTGCGCCTCTACACACATTCATTCAGGCATGTCACCTCACTCATCTCCAACTCCCTCCCACTTGCTTAATTCAGTGGGCCCCGACTCATTACATACATAATTAATTGAATTGAATTTCGATATGCTGACTTGGTATCTATCTATCTCTATGGGCCATCAATCCATATCTCTTCACGTACGTACGGCTCCACCAGGAATCGATGATATGCTTACCAAGTTAAAAGGACAAGCAAATTTGAAAACCGATTCGAAGAATCATTTGCATGTCATCACGATTGAGTTAATTAACTCAAGCTTAACTCAGCTTATGTATGTTCTTAGTTTTTTCACTCCTCATCATGATGTCCGAATGAAAAATAAAAACAAAAAACTGTTTAATAACTTCACAATTAATTCTTGTTTAAGTGATATTTCTCTTATCAATGTTTGAAGAAATTTCAAGTACGAATTCACCCGTCTCGGATTGATAACACTAAATCTCAACACTTAAATCCTAAAATTTCCTAATAAATAGTATTGTCTAGAAAGTCAAGCATCTCATGGTCCATGGAATGTTTTGTTTTTCCTTCATGAGTAATAAGTGTTGCTGATGTGTCTGATACGTACAACAAGAAAGTTATGGCCCCAAGTGTGAGCCACGTAGTCAAAATTGATATTGACATGTTATGACTTGTGTTATGTATATGAGCGAGGAAGAGACAAGGTTGGGGCCCATGCACGGACATTGGACAAGTATGATTTGGTTTTTTGGAGAAGAAAGAATGTGTCAAAATTGTTGAGGGAATTTGTCCTTGTGTAAATCCTGTTAGTAGCGTGTGTGGCTGGGGACTCTCATTGTCGCATTGGGAGGAGGGCGACCAACAAACAAGATGCTACTGCTCAGAACAAAATTGCCGCCAAAGTTACGGCCCAATTTAGAGCCATCTCCGCCAAATTTATTTATTTTTGTATATGCATGCAGATTTATTATTATTATTATTATTAATACATCACTCATCGCATCCGATAAGGTTGACCAAGTTCCGATGTCCCGACAGCTTTCACGTGGTCTGGTGCTGACCTCTTGACCGCACGTGACCTTGGTTCGCTGAGTGCCACATGCGCACGTGGTTTCTGGTCTCCTCTCTCCTAGCTAATAGGCTGCCTGATCCTTTCTTCACTCCTCTAGCTACTCTGCACTGTACAAAGCTTGAACCCTTTACCCCACGGATGACGAGGGACCCACTGCACCCCCTGCCTCCCTTCCCAAGCAAGCAAGCATATAAGGGCAACCCCCTCTCTTCACCTCAAAGGATCAACTCTTCTGTTTCTCCAAAGGGTCCGTGCAGTGGGTCCTAACAATCAGCGACACTTCTAGTGAGCTATATACACTATACCATATGTGCTAGCTCCTCGTTGGTGTTTGTGTTGAGTACTATGTCATCCTATTTCAATTTATTTCATTAGTCGGACAGTGGTCTAGTACTATTTGTATTAATTTTATTGGTGGAAGTCTCATCTTTGATTCACGTGGATGATAAAAACGATATCCATTTATGATGATTTGATATTTAATTGTGGCTAATCTCATTGTGACGATGTAACTTCGTTTGTGGGGTATATGGTCCGTTTTTAGAAAATTCTTGTAAATATCCTATTGTTTGTAATTAAAAAAAAAAATTAGTCCGGTGGCTAGTGTTTAGTATGATGCAATCAAATTTTATAATTAAGTTCTATATTCTTCTAATTTTAAATTGAACATTTATAGCACCTATAAGTTGGGCGGACATAATTCGGATTGGATCGATTTGACTTCAAAAATCAATTATAATATAACGATTTCATTTGGCTCAATTCATTTTGATAAACGATAATATTTGTGAAAACTTATAACACATTTTATAGGGATTGCTGAAAGCTTAGGGGCTACGGTAACTTCAACTTCTTATCCTCTTAACTCCTTTTTCAATTACACGCCCTCTTTGCCCCGCACCCTCTCTCATTCTTCTTCTTTCTCACACTCACTCGTTCTAATGACATGGAAGGAAAGGGTAGAGAAAAAGGGTTAGGGCCGGCCATGGGCAAGCCTCATAAGAGCATTTCCACCCTATTTGCCATGGCAAAAGAAAAGGTGAGTCAAGGGCTGTTACTATTCACATAAATAGTGCCTGCCCTAGTAATTTTATTGTTGCATTTCCACCTCATGCCATGGCAAAAAGTGAAATTACTATTCGCAATAAAATAATTTTAATTTTTAAACTTATAAGATTTTCGGTTGCCATGTGTCCATATTTATTATAAATTCACTTCTCAGATTTCAGATAAGATATTCGAATAAGATTTCCAGTTTCCACGTGTCTATATTTATTATAAAATTCACATCTCAGATTTCGGATAAGATTTTCGGTTGTTACTATTATGCCACGTGTCATTTCTATATTCTAAATTCTATTATAAAACCACACCCTCAACTCATACCAATCATCCATATCCAGTATGTCCTTTCATTTCTCAGATTTTACAATACACATTCTACTTTCAATGTCTTACATGAGGAGGTTGTTGGAAAGGGCCAAGCGAGAAAATGAAGAAAGAATGTGCAAACATGCTAAAAAAGAAAGGGAATGGGAGCAGAAGATGATCAAGTTATTTTAGCGGCGGGTATGCTCGATCAATCAAGCCAACACCACCGTTGTTGGAGAAGGAAAAATATTTTACTGCCTATCAAGAAGGTTATAGGAAAGATGTGGAAATGTGTTTTAGTATCCTCCAAGCTCGGTGGGCAATCATTAGGGGAGCTACTCGTATGTTTGATGAAGACGTGCTTTAGAGCATTATGATGACGTGCATCATCCTCCATAACATGATTGTGGAGGATGAGTATGATTATGATGAACCAGAGATATTCGAACTCGATCCTATGAACACAACATTGACAATAATTTATGAACAACATGTAGGAGCAAATGGACAACCCTCGGAGCACGAACCGTTGATTAAGGGCCATTGTTACAACAATCGTATGATTGATCGTTATACGGAAATGTAATCTTCTTATGTTCACGAAAGACATCAAATTGACTTGATCGAGCACTTATGAGCGCTGAGAGACAATCACGGTCAATGAAGGCAAGTTTAATGCTTTGATTTGAATTATGCTTTGTTTTGTTTGTGGTTTGTTTTCAATTATGCTTTGTTTTGATGTATGTAATGTTTTAAATAAATGGCTACATTATTGAATGCTTTCTATATTCAATAAAAGACAATTAATACAACTAATTAAGAAACGGCACCCCTATCAATACAACCTAATGGTTTTTGTCATTTAATTAATCTGTATTGCTAGGTCCATCGTCACGGAAAAGTCTTCTTCTCATAACATCCCTTTGTTCTTGCTTCCAAAATGCCTTTGTTTAAGGGGACATATGGCTCATATCCATGGTCATGGTTTCCCGATCTTTCTTGTTCATGTCTTTTTGTGTGCATACTCCCTTTTTTTTTTTTTTTTTTGCAAATACATCATCTTTTGCCTTGTCAACCTCATCTCTTTTTATGTCTCTCTCAATTCTCAATGCGCCATTGATAATAATTTGCTTCAAAATTTTTGCACATTCATTGTTCAAAGTGCTCATCTCTTTACCTTTGTCGCCTTTCTCCGAATAGGCCTTGGCTCCCTTTGCATTAGTGAGTCTTGATCAATCGGGGAGTCCAACGGTGAATTCGATGCCAGTGAATTGTGGAGTGGCATCTCATTCAACACAACGCTCGGGCTCATAGAAATAATTTTGAATCTCGGACAATTCTTCATAGCCTCCCAACATTGGTGATTGTTGAAAGATTTGTTGCCTTTGCCAATGACACCGAACCGCATTTGTGCTTGAATAGTCTATAATATAAAAAAATGGAAATACAAGTAAATATCAAAAAATATGACATTAAATTTAATAAAATGGCAATTACAAAAATTTTACCGTTGGAGGAAAGAAGGCATTGAGGCTAGCCTCACGTCAACTAAAGGCGCGGTATCTGCATATACGTCACGCACCAACGGTAAAAAAAATTTAAAGCTGTGCATTGACATCACAGCCTACAGGCAAGAGCTCGTGCTCATCTTGCCTTGGGTATTGCCCGGGTTGGTGGAGCCCATCTCTTGCCCCGACAAGTTTTGTGTGCTAGAAGCTGCTTTTGAGGCCTAGATGGCCTTTTGCCTAAGCTAGGCTGTTGGGGTGAAAATGCTCTAAGGCTGATCTAAGGCCCCCAATTCATCGGGCCCCTATATTATCTGTATATTAATTTTGGTTTAAAAATTATTAAATTATCAAACTCACAATCCATATATTAATTTTGGTTTTATCTATATATTAATTTTGGTCTAAAGGTCAAATAACAAATTCAAAAAAAACACTCAACAATTTTCAAACTCACAAACCAAGCCTATTACTCTATCAATTAATTAGAAATAAAAGAAAAATTACATCCACAAAGCCTAGCACATTTCATAGTTTATGTCACCCACCCACAGAAGCTCACACCACCTCAGCGCTATACCCCAAAGGACTAGTCACTAATAGGGCTCCCTGCAATTGCTTATGAAGTCATAAACCCAATAGTTTACCGATATAGGACTCAACATGCCAACTTGGGTGTTACATTCTCCCCCATTTAAATGGCTCACATCCTCATCATGGCTCACAGTTAACTTGACAATCTATTTATATAATATGATTATATTATATCATAATCATACATGGCTATATTATATTGTATATTAACTAAAAATAAATATATTACTTATCAGGTCGAATGTGGGATCGTGGATAATAATACCATTCCTGACTCATTTCCAACCGAAGATTTTAAAATTCAGGAATCTTCGACCAGCCCCCGAATTTTTCCTGAAATCTCCCCCATTAAAATTGGAGACTCGATGGAAAACTTGGCCCGACATAAATTTATGCCTATCCCTAAATGTGATATTAAGGTGTGGTATTGAAGTGCTTGCCTTAGCTTATCCAATATGCAAATATGACATAACCATAAGTTGTGCTACATTTTTGACCAAAAAGAAAATAAGTTGTGCCAGATGAATGCATTTGAAAATGTAGACGCGCCAAGGGGCGCGTATAGCAATTTGAGGTCCTTTGTTTTTGTCTTGGTAATTGCTTGAATTGTGCTTTTACCTCACGCTTTTCCACCAATTCCTCCTCAAAACTTTCCTGTCTCTCTCTCTTCTCCAACTCATTCATTCATAGGCCTCCAAATTTAGAAATTGAAGAATTTCATATACAGATACAGTGGTGTTTTCGCTTCACAGTCCCCTCCACAGCTCAACTCCGGCAACTTATTTGAGAAATTTCATAAACATAAAATCGCCGATAAGTGACTATATCTTGTTTCTAGCTCCTTAATTATTATTAATTTCTAAGTAGTGAGTATATATCTGTTGAATATCACTCCGATCCCTTTTTTTGTTTGAAGATTGACCAGATCATTCCCATTGATCTTTGGATTTTTGAGGGCTTGACTTGCAATTTTGAAGTTGCTATGGAAGTAAGAGCTGTAGTTGAATCTTGTATATATGCATACATAGAGCTAGTAGGTTAAGCTAGCTAGCTTTATTTGGGAATTGGGTGTTTCTTCTGTGTGTATGTAACTGCTGATTATGGTTGAATAGATAGAAGATTCTGCTGTGCAGTGTGCACCACTCAAGTCTCAATCTACCCATTTCATTTTGTAACCGATGAATCTCAGACTCTCATCAGATATTGACCGCTGCTGCATCTCAGTTTGTTGAATCAAAATTTTTGACCCTATCAAAGCAAAGAAAAGACCGCCCAAGTTCACACACAAATACACTTTATATAAAGTGGTGAACGAAAGAAGAGAAAGGAATTAGGCTGGCAAATAAGTGGTGGGAGAAAATAGATGTGGCGATGGCGGGCTACAATGAGTCATTGTCTACAACCTCAGCCCCAACTGCTTCTCGCTACGTCCACCAGCTCTTCCACCCTGACCTCCACCTCCAAGTCCATCAACAACAACAACTACACCACCATCATCAACAACAACAGTCCGATGATTCCCACCACCAAGACGACCAAGATCACAACAATAACAAGATAATCGAATCCTCCGACACCGCCGCCACCAGTTCCGGCGGCGGAGGCGACGGAGGTGGTGGAAGTGGAAGTGGGGGTCCCACACGCCGCCCCAGAGGCCGCCCTGCAGGCTCCAAGAACAAACCCAAGCCCCCAATCATCGTCACGCGCGACACCCCCAACGCCCTCCGCTCGCACGTGCTGGAAATCTCCGCTGGCGCAGACATCATGGAAAGCGTCTCCATCTACGCCAGGCGGAGGGGGAGAGGCGTGTGCGTGCTGAACGGCAGCGGCACCGTCGCCAATGTCACGCTTCGTCAGCCTGCGGGGAGCGTGGTCACTCTTCACGGACGCTTCGAGATACTTTCGCTGTCCGGGACGGTGCTTCCTCCTCCGGCTCCTCCAGGTGCGGGGGGACTGTCCATATTCTTGGCGGGCGTGCAGGGACAAGTCGTTGGGGGTTGCGTGGTGGGCCCGCTGTTGGCTTCCGGTCCAGTGGTTTTGATGGCTGCTTCGTTTGGAAATGCTGTGTTTGAGAGATTGCCATTGGATGATCCGGAAGATGGTACTCCTACTGGTGGTAATGGTGGCGGTGGAGGCTTGCAAGTGCAACAACCTACGGCTTCGCAATCTTCGGGGGTGACTGGCGGCCTTGGTGAAGGTACTGGGGGAAATAGCGGCGGCGGTGCTGGCCTTTTCAATCTGGGAGGGAATATGGCTGCTAACTATCCGTTTTCGGGTCCTGATTTGTTCGGGTGGGGTGCGGGAAGTACTCCGCGGCCTCCGTTTTAGTAGTTACTTGTGATTCTGATTTTGAGTATGGTTTCCATGACATGGGGGTGTTGATGCTACTGCTAGCTAGCTCGTGTGAATCAAGCAACTACTTTTCTCAGATTTCTGAAGAGTTGATGAAATTAAGGAAGGTCGCTTGCTAATTTGGTTGTCTGAATGTGATAAAATTAAGGATTAGCAGTCATCACATGAACATTAATTGAAGAGATTTCTTCAGTCAGTGGCTTCAATGGGAACAAAGTATATATATTTACAACGGAAGAAGAATGATGAAGGCTTGGTGTGTTGGGTAGGAAAAAAATAAGCAACAATTAAGGATATAGTAGAGACTTTGCAAGGTCAGTAAGTTATAATATTTATAAATGGATGGTGTTCTTTCCCATCTTCTTTCTTCAATATCCTTTGAATATGTCTCTCTCTTATAATTATAGCAGCTATGCTAGTTGTAGTGTGATGATGCACATTTCTAGGGTTTTATATATTAATGTCTCTCATGTTTCTCTAGATCTGTCCATCTTCTCCGGCAACAGTAATACTTCATATCCAACATTATGTTATGTGTTTTTGTTCATTTCTAGGATTGAATTAATAAACTATGCGTTTCAGTTAGTGGATTTCAAACTTATACACACACACATGCTCACATGCATTCATATACTAAAAATGATTATATTCCATTGATCGCTTCTGTCTTACAAGATGGCCTGAAATGCTAGTTGAGAGTGTGGAATTGTTTGTGGTGCATGTGACGCTATGAGTTCTTCCTCTTTTTTTGATTCCTTGATTTCATTTTCTGTTACCCAACATAGAAAAAGCACTTGAGCACCTTGGAAAGCCTGCTTCACTCTTTTTACAGAGAAGAAAAAGAAAACCCTAGAAACTGAGTTCGAGAAACGATGACGATGCCAAAACCATCCTCTCTTATTGGTCACCCACAACTTACAGTCGGCTGACCAAACGTTACAGCAGTAGAAAACTAGAAATTTAACGTTCGTGTCAGTTACAAAACGTAAATACAGTGTTGGAAAGGAGAGTTAAGAAAAATATATTTTGCACGTTTAAACATGCCTGCACTGCACTGCACATATGAACATCTGTCTCTCTGTGTCAATTTGGGATTTTATGTGAAACTTGTGCTCCTAGGGAATTAGTAATGTTTTCCTATAGCTATATATAGAACAAAAGGAAACCCAATTCCCCAAAAAACTTGTAAATTCTTTATAATATGTTGAAAGTTGGAAAGAGGTTAATAAAAAATACCAAGAAATATATGGAACTTCTGTCATTAGTGTATGTGAGAAAACTATAGATGAAAGGGTGGTTTGACCTCCTTCTATAAATGATGAGGATCGCAATCTGCCCAACTGTAACGTTTTCTACTTGTCTATGCTATAATATGAAAAAGGAAAAGAATTTCCAGATCTTTGGTTTTACACATTTGTTCTGCATAGCTTCTTTTCATTTGTTTCTTTTTTGACCGCTTTAATTAGTTTCAAGGTCTGACTCCCTTCAACATTTCAAGAAAATATGCAAACAAATCAGAGAAAATTATTCTCTCATTTTCTTCTTCTAACATCATTAGGTTAGTTTGCTTCTGGCTTTAAAATTCTATCTGAGCTACCTTACATGTCAGATTCTTCTCCTAGCTTCAAGCCAAACAAAAGAGAAGAACATTATGAAAAAGCTGCATATATATGCATTGTGGGGTTTCTTTTTAATAAGCAATATATTAGACACGCAAAGACTGCATTCTTACTCTGAGTGGAACCAGAATATAGTTGATGGATAGCCAAAGGAGTGTTTTGGTTTTTTATTTTTATTTTAAAAAAAGAACTAATAAATACATTTTATTTTCCAAAAAGTATAAACAAATTTATATATTTTAATTCTCAATCCTAAATAACATGATGATGTGTTTATTCATGTAAATATATCCTCGCATGCATTGGAAAAATCACATCAAAGTCATCGTTTTTTTAAAAAAAATTATTAAAAATCCAATAATAGTTTTGGTAATATATAAGTGATAAACTCATAACTTTGATAGTGCCCCCTCAGAGGAATTTTGTGTTCTATTTCTCTCATCAGTTTTAATCAAATTCTAAATGTTCATTCATTTGTGCAACCGGGACATTTACCTGCCCGACTCATATGCAGAGATATCAAGATCATTTTGCATCCATTTTACTACTCACAAATGGTCTTGTGATTTCCCCATATGTAAAAAGTAAAGTGTGCGATTTTAATTGTGTTAATTGTTTCCCTTGTAGTTTATGCATGTTACCAGTTTTAGTCAAATATTAAATCTACAAAATGACGAAATTTGAAATTTGACTAAAATTGGTAGCGCATCTAAACCAGACATATAATATATAAACAATCACAATGGTAGTCAACGGGGTCTAACTTAATGAAAAATGGTCTTAATTTGTAGTCTAATGGTCTCAAATTGGAACTCTCATGACACCTCGACAGTGTATGCGAGAAAACCCCTCTCCTTCCTAATTTTGGCAACAACAAAATAACCACAAGCAAATGATGAAACTAGCATGAGGGCTGCCATGGGCTCTAGTCCAGGTAGCATTTTTTGAAAATTAAAATATACTACATGTTCAAGAGGATTGTATCCCAAATGGTTAAGAGCATTTACATTAGCACCCAAGGTCCTAGGTTTGATTCTCCCTCCTAATATCGCTTGTATTAAAAACAAACATATACTATGTATTTTAATGTGATTCACCCTATAAATGCTTAGTAGGCCATCGAATGTAGCCTAGTAACCCATTGTCCACTGAACTTTGGAGGACTATATAATCATTTTAGATTAACTTATCTGCTCATTAAGAAACATAATCCCGTAGTAAACACTCATGACTTTTAACTGTCTACCCTTTCCTATTTTCGCCCAATGTTTTCTTAACTTGTCGTCAATATTCAATTAGCTAGCCCACGGTGCAGTTAAAATGGAGAATGAGTTTCTAGTAGATTCTATATGATTGAGACTTTGGAAAACGCCATAGTAGAGAGAATTTTTTTAAAAGAAGCCAAAATGGACAAAATTGCCCTTATTTATTTTTGGATTTCCTAAGGAATCCCTTACATTTGCATGTCTTTGCTTTAAAAATTGAGAGGTTTTTCTGCCTTTTTTGAAAAAGTTTTGGCTTTTTCCAAAAGTGAGAGTTTTTGTGTGGCTAAAACCTAAATTTACTTTTTCATTTTGATAATATATGTTTTTTAGTTGGATTTACTATGTATTTGTTTTATGTTAAAGCTTGAATTAATATGGTTTATATGATTTAATGTGTACTAATGTTTCTAGAAAAAACTATAGGAACAGTAAATACCAACAGAAAAAAAAAAATTTAAATTAATAATTTTAGCTAATCCATCCTTTGAAGAATTTATAGTTCCCCCCTTGAGCACAAGGGTATTGTTAACCAAATTAAAATCACTCTTAACTTGACATGTATGAATCACAGAGAGTATCACCAATACCAAACAACAAAAAATTATGGCCACATGCGACTGCGAAACATTTCACAATCACTAAACTAGCGATCCATACTAAGGAAAAGGCTTGAAATGACCCAATTAGCAGAGCATCAACCAAAGAACATGTGGGGTCCAGTTGCCTCAAAGGCTTGAAATCAATTTGAAATCAGTTGTTGAAATCTTTGAAGAAATCAGGTTGAAAATCAGTATCTTTGAAGCATCTTTTTATAGTGCTTCCGATCTCCAAGTCCACTAAAGATATTTCCTTGACGTAAGGTACTTGGATAGTTCAAGTCAATGTGGGCTTCAAATTGCAGTCAAAGATTGCTTGCGGGTCATGACTTTTCATGACTTGTAGTTAAGTTTTGACCAACTTGTGAGACCCACCAACAAACAATCAACTCCGGCCTTTCGCCAATTTCTGACATATCGAGCCATTTCTTTCTTCCATGATCGATCTGTTTTTCTAAAACTTGAGGCGAGACCTGTAATTTACTTCAGATCCAAACACACAAGGAAAGTGACCAATTGATAGCCGCCTTGCTGGCTTGGCTTAGCTTGCTCTTGAGTTGCAAAATCGAGTTGTCTTGTAGTTGAATTAGCCTTGCTGGCTTTGCATGTTTCTTAGGTACAACCGAATTAAAATACGGCCCCCCCCGTATGGGATTTTTTGTTTTCGGCGTACATACATGCAACTTCTGTGCCTAGTTGCATTACTCATCTCTATTAATTTGGTAGTAAAACGTAACCGAGAGAGCATCATGGAGATGGCATCCCCACAAAAGAAACCTAAGTAATCAATTTGAATCAGCACCAAGCGGACGGAATAAAATATAATCAGCACCAAGCGGACGGAAGAAAATATATCGCGAAACCTAAGCAATCAATTTGAATCAGCACCAAGCGGACGGAAGAAAATATATCGCGAAACCTAAGTAATCAATTTGAATCAGCACCAAGCAGACGGAAGAAAATATAGCGCCGCCAGACAATTAAGGAGTTAACCCAAACATCAAATGGGATTTTAAAAGTTGGGATAAGAGTGGGTGGTGCTAGGATTATTGCAGGGTGATTCATGTTCATGTTCATGGGGGATTTTAACCCAAACGTCAAATTTGGCGGAGCAAGTTCCACTGAACTCATGCAGAAGGCACATGGATGCTGGTATATTTGACTGAATTAACGGATTATACATCAACTCAAATTAATTCCAACTTCAACCTAAATCTCTCCCAACATTAAAAAATAAAATAAAATAAAATAAAATAAAATGTAATTCCTACTCTGAAAAATTGATCAACTAACCCACTAAGGGTGGAAGGTTCACGCTGATCACTGTTCAAAAGGAACACGCACGAATAACCGGCCATGTAGGCTAACCACAGCGGATGTTTGAAGCGGATCAATTTTGCCAGGTAAGCTCACAACCTGAAAACCAGAACAAAGATTGTAAGTGTAACCTCTTTTTTTGTTTTAACTGGTAACAATTCAAATTTATAAAGAAAATGTGCACTGAAGTAACAAATTGTTGATTCTAATGGTTTTGCAACCAGCTCAGACGCTCCCGGTAGATAGTTTAAACACCACAAATTCCAGCAAATAGAAAAAACAAAGCTTCTTGCGGTCCAAATTAGTTTATTGCCTATGGGGATCGAAATGGAATTCCAAGCAGGTGACATCATTTTATTTTACTTTTGGGGGCATAATGCTTCCTTTTCTCAATTCCAACCCTGTCTACCCATTTCTGACATGCACAAACCTTAAAAGCCAGTGGCGACCTTTCTCATTAGTCAATGCTGAAGCTAAAGAGATACCTTTTTAAATGGTGTAATACCCCAAGGATTGTCAACCTGCTCTGGTTGGCCTGTTATAACCAGACGTCCAGCTGGATCTGATTGAACTCGCACCTGAGATGTACCATAGATTAGAACATTCAATCATAGATGTCAAAAATGATGCTGTGAAAATTTTCCAGCCATATGTCAATTGTATTCATGGTCCACATGTATTTAAGGACAATGCAAAAAACTAGGGTCATGTATATTTTCACTCACACATATTGCATCATGGCATGAATACATACGGAAAAACAAATATGGACATGCAAATGAAGATGATTAACCTACAAATTGTCCAAATTGTCACATGATTGACTTCCTCTGCCAGTCATGAACAAATGTTGTGGAGATGTTGATGACATGGGGAAAGTAACAACTACTGGTTTTTGGCAGTTGTAATTCAGAAAAATCTTATGATCTAGTCCAAGGGAAGGTACAGTTGAATTCCCAGGTTTTTGAAAATGGAAACAACAATCCGGATGATGTTTCAACCGGACAAAATGCTTCAAACCATCAGCTAGCCAAGTGTTACAAGTCTCTGGCCAACATGTACAACACAAGCAGAGTGTCCAAATAAGAACTTCATAAGCTCTATTTTTGGAAGATGCTATAAAAGAGGATAAAGACCCTGCTTAGAAATGAACTCATAGAGGAGCTCTAGTGATTCGATGAGGCATGAAGACTTTGCATGTTGAAGGCAATGACTGGTAAGCAACATTATTTAGCACACAAGATTGACTCACTATGAGAAAATATGTAATGTGATCATCACACAAGAAACGTTCGACAAGCTCAAATTAACATTTATGAAATGCCCCATTTTCCTCGAGCTTTCTTGGTTTAGAAACGGAAATGAGACAAATGGTTCTCTTGTATCAATTTCTATTTCTAAGCTGTATCAATACGAAGTATGGTATGATATAGTGCCTCTAGATGTCTGCCATCTCTAATGTGGATGTGTGGGACTTACAAAAGGAATTAAGTCCTGTTACTACATAATTAATTTTGATGGATCCGTTTTACCAATTGGAAATTCTTCTGCAGGCTTCATTATTCGTGTTACAAATGCTAAACCTTTAATAGCAAGATCTAGTCCGCTTGGTCATAAATCTGTTTTGCAGGCAGAAGCTCTGGCTTTAAAGCAAGCAATTTATATAGGCATTGAGGTTTAGATTGTCGTCTTTGGAAAATGAAGGTGACTCCAAAATCCTAACTTTCCTATGGATATTTTACTTGGGTTTAATTTTGATCTGTAAGGTTATAACATCCCTAGAGGATCTTCGTTGTAATTGTACTTTGTTTTAAATATTTTGACCAAAAAAAAAAAAAAAACACTAAGCACATGTAGGCTCAGACACAAAACCCCCCACATAAATGCATTCCTTAATCACAGTTATTATCTTTCAACAGATCTCAGGGATCAAAGGAAATAACATATCATCACCAATAGCCACACTAAATGTGGAATAACTAATATCAGAAGGGTGGTAATAAAAAATCATGCAACTGCTCCATCTCAGCCATCCAATTATAACCATTGAAACAATGATCACGCTAAAATCCCCATGTTAACATTCATTATATAAATAAGTACAAAGCAGAGATAAACAGAAGGGTAAAAGGAAGAGGATTCTACAAGGGCTCACCTCCTCACGCAGAAGACCAGGTACCAAAGCATATACCTCAAAGCAATCTTTCTGAGCATATAGAGAGTGAAAGTAGTTAGAACCAACAAAAGAGAGCCAAAATTTGAATCAAATCTAGATCTTGGGAAGAATATCAGGAGAAGAATACAAAACGCACTTACAGTTTCTCGTACATTGATCTTCACCCAATCAGCTGGAGGTCCAAGATCAACAACAGTCGTGACTACCCTACCAGATGAAAACATGTAGCCTTTGATTTGATCAGGAAAAAAAAATAAGAAACAAAAAAATTCAAATGCAGCCTTAATGTAAATCAGATTTGTTGCTTAATAAATGTACTTAACAAAGTTTTACCTCCTTGATAGCATGGGGATGTTTTGAGGCAGTTAGGGAATGTATTGTTTGTTACATATTACAGCCTTCCTAAAAGGTGCACTTCTATTATTTTTCCAACACCCAAAGCACAAAGGATAGTCCAATGTCCAATGGTCAAAATCTTTTTAAAGTCCTTTCCTTCTTTTGCAAATGAAGATTTACGAATCCAAAACTATACACAAATGTTTTAGTAAGATTTCTTCCAAATTCAGGTATAACGCAAAAGAGTCCACAAAAGTAAAATGAATGCTAACACAATCACTTCTTAGCAATGCATGAAAATAAAAATAGTTAACTTAAACTAGTACAGAGAAGAGGTGATCTAAAACAGAGAAATCATAGCAAAAATATAATATATATATATATATATATAATTACAGAAATGACCAACGAGTAACAATCGTAACTGCTTATCTGCCTCAATATTTGCAGTTGCATGCTCCAGGTTAGTTGGTGCCCTGTGTTTAATCGAACCTGACAACACAAGACAATATAATAATAAATGCATTTTTGCAAAAAATATAGATTGGCCAGAAATATATTTCACTGTTGGGAAACATACCAATGCTTTTAAGATTCTTTTCACGCTTTGAGGTAGAACTTAAGTTCTTGTCCTACAAAAAAAAAAAAAAAAAAAAAAGCATTTTCAAAATAAAAAAAATTGAACTGTAATGAAAGACGTACAAATTCTCCAGACATACAAAACTTATAAAAAGAAGTATAATCATTATATCAAGACATAGAGTTACAGTGCACCTTAATAATAGGTTCGGCAACTTCACCATATCCAACAAGACGCTGTGCATGCCAACCCTGCATAGCACGAGCTGCAGCATCCCTTCGTGCCCTGCCTGATCCAGGAGTTTGATGACCACTTGCCTGCACAAGAGACAGATGAAAGTATCACTGAGAGAGAGAGAGAGAGAGATAATATTATGCAGTTAGTGCCTTATACTGACTATTAAGAAAGTCAACTAAACAACACCATGAAAAGTTTCCATTAAGTAAATTTAACACGAACCCTCAACCTATGTTGCACAGATACAGATACAGTTATGGCGATAAGATACGATACATACAGCAATGCGGAAAATCTAGAAAAACTAGCATACCGGTATGGCAAGGATATGGACATTAAAATAATATATACTTGTAAACATAATTTACATTGCAAATTAATTGTTCATCTATCATGTTCATTTTCCATGATACCACACAAAATAAAATATAAAATATTAAAGCATGCTTATTCTCCGTACAAAATAGCAAATCTTCTTCTTTCTTCTTATTTCTGGGAGCCATTTTTTCTCAGAATGAGAAATCCTAGGTCATTTCCTCTTTCTGTCAAACATGAAGATGTGGGGTAGGTCTGATAACTTTTAAAAATTAAATTTTGAACCCCATATTTTTTTAATGTTTCAAAAGACCACTGAATTTTTAAAATAATTCAAAATGACCCCTGGAAATCTCTTGACCATATCATGCTGTCCTGTGTGTATCAATGCTGTATTGATGCCATATCCCATAGTCAACTAAATAAAAACCCAACAATACCCAATTTTCTGTATTGGATATGTATTGGAGTGTATCTAACCCATATCATTATCCATATCCCTCTCAGATTCTCACCCTGGCTCAATTTGGAAGAATCAGTGCAACATAGCCCTTAGCCTAGTACAGAAAAGGATATTCTAGATGCAATCGAAGAAGTACATAATAAATAAATGAAATTCCACCTCCTTCTCAACGGTCGTGGACTGAGTGACAGGTCCAACAGGAAGTCGAAGCTCACCAGTTTGCCTCTTATGCTTCTCATACTCCAAAAGTGCCTGCACAAGTTGATAAATTCAGGGAATAGAAGACAAATGAAATAATACAAGCATTGGCAACAAGTAGCAATTTGATATGATGACTAAAACAATAATACCTGGGAAACAGAGTCTAATAGGAACAGATTCAAGGAACTCATTTTTAGTGGGGTCAAGCTCCCTGTGAGAAATAGACCTTATACACCTTTCACGACAGTAAAGATAATTGAAAAACATAGCATATCCCTTTCGTATGTTAAGAAACAGGAAGCATATCCCCTTTATTATGCAAATGAAACAACGAATCCACTTTATTATTAAGTATTAACATTATTAACTAGACTAGAAGACCCAAGTCATGATCCTCCCACTTAACTACTATCCAAATAGTGTTCCCAAAACCTGTATGAATAGAATCACACATAGTACAGTAATCATCATGAGTTAATCCCTACTGATAAATCAAGTTTCTTTTTGTTTGTTTGTTTTTTTTATATATAAATCCACCAATCGGCAAAGTGAAACAGCTTTGAAACTGCCCCTCCCCACGGAACCCTACAATCTTTGCGAGGTAGGAAACACTAAGAAATAGCTAGATAGGTACCTTTGGGGGTTTCGAACCTCAGCCCACATGGGAGCAAACCATGGGCCTGGCCATTCCAACTAACCCCTCGTTGGTGATAGATCAAGTTTCTATTAAAGGACCAAAATTAGTAGTTGATCATCATATCGTCCCTAAATAGGCATTACCTTCTCGTAAAATATGCGGAATGTCCAAGATACTGTTGTGCAAGTCCTGAAGGAGATAAAGAGAAACAGTTCAGTCCATCAGATGGAATAATGTACTTTGCAAAGAATTAGATGAAAAATAAGAGCTGTATTAAATCCAGCAACATAGTATGTTATGAAGCTAACAACCAAAATAATAAATAATAAATAATAATAATGGAAAATATAGCAGCAAGATTTTAGTTGTATGCAACATTTCTTTTCTTTGCTATTTTTTTTTTCTTTCCGAGGACATGATCTATATGAAGATCATAAACCAAAATCCATAATGAGCTCCAACAATAAAACAGCTAAACTCCAAATGTCAAAGAAATTCAGCTTCTAAATTTTTTGTAACAGCAATCTTTTCTTTTATATTGGGGACGTGAGCTATATGCAGATTACAAACCAAAATCTGTAACAACCTGCAACAGTAGATCATCTAAACTCAAAATATCAAAGTAAGGTAGGTTCTATGCTATATTTTATATAAGAGTACTGCAAGTTCTAAACTTTAAGATTAATGCAGGTTCTAAATGATTGCTAGAAAATAACTACAAACAATATGTCCCTTACTTGGGCGGGTGGAAGGACTCTCCTACTTGCCGCCATAACTTTGATGCAGTCACCTGCAGTTACCCAGAATATAATCCAACAAATAAACATTTAGACATGATCTCTTACTCCAGCACATAATTTAATGTAATCAAAACTCCAATTGCAGATTCATATATTGAAGTGAAATTTTAAACTCAACCGAGTTTTCAGGAAGTTTATAAATACTCCTAAAGTCCTTGTAGCTTATAAGTTTAGGGTTTTAATGATAATAAAACCAGGGCAGCAAAAACTCTTATGCAAGCAATTATAAACCACAATAACAGTTATCTTTTACTAATCAATGGAAACAATAATAATTCCACTTGTCAACATCAATATTACTATTACATGAATGGAAAAGGTAAAGTTTTTAAAGTGGCATAACGCATTGTGCGAAGGAACCCACAGAATCTAAGAAACAGTTTCCTATATAATCAGGGCCAAGGTTTAGTCAATATTCCAAGCATATGCACAACTTCCTAAATAACTAATTCAAATAGTTTGTCTGTGTTCCAGTTCCATATAGAGTTTTGAGGAGCGAAACAAAGAGTTAGGGATTTGGTTTTATATGAGCCTAGCATTTTGCAAATTTAAGCCCAAATTTCTGTAATGTTGAAAGGCCTTCAATGCTGAAGGTGCCTGAGTGATTTAAAATGCAAAGTTAGAAATGAAGTCTTTCATTTAGTTCACCAAATAGGATGGTGCATGCAATCGGGCAATAGATGTGCACTTCCGCACATTGCACCCTTTTGTATGTGTCAAAAAGAAAGATAGTAGATGGAAAGAGAAAAGAAAGGAAGTATATGGAACGATAAAGAGAGAAGAAGAAGACAAGGAGGAGGAAGAGGAGGAAGTCAGCTAGGGTTTTCTAGTCCGCACAGTTTGAATACCAAAGTCTAAAAAATGATTTACATGAAGGCGGGAGGCCAATCCAAGTCAAACAAGGAAACAAAAATAAAATAAAATCACACCAAAAATGGAATCTAGAATAATGGAAAGTTCCCAAACGAATTAAATAACATTAAATAAACTGCATAAATTCTAACATTCCCACTCAAGCGCAATAAACTATAGAGTAGTACCATAGCATGGCTGAAGTGATGCTACAAACAAATATTTTTTTGACATATAGCCAAACAGTAACAGGTCAGCCAATAAACTTAAGAGCAGTGTTTAACGTCAGGCAAATTAATTTATGACGGCTCACGTTCTAAAGTCCAAGGGATTCTTCTTTTGAGCTACCCAAATCGAAACCTTAAGAGTTTTAATAAATCGTTGAAGCTCTTCAAAATTCTCTTTGATTCCCACAGTATTTATCTATACATTGTATCAATGGACATGGCTCCACCTCTCCTCGTGTGTGAAGCATATGGGTAGACTTGGGGTGACTCCAAGCCCCTTTGGTGTGTTGCTCAACGCCAGTGTGATGCCAGAATTTTTCTTTAGGGAGTGATTAAAAACACCCAAAGGACGGAGTGAGTCCAGATCTCTTTTTTATTCCTTCCTCTTACTATTGTCCTACATCACATTTCTGGAAGACATAGGAACTATTGTTTCATTAAATGCTTCTTTGCATATCATGTTTCAAAAGCATTCTTTTCGGAGCTGGTGCGAGAAGACAATTTGTATTTGTCTGAGCATAACATAAATCTTAGAAAGGAAGTTAGTAGAATTATACTTGTTTTCCTTTCGTCAAAATTAATCCAGAACCAAACCAGTTTTACCTGCCTAAGTTCCCTATACATAGATGGTTATGCTTGGTTCTTGGTTAATTTGAACAAGTTCAATTTGTTTTTTCGCGCAAAATTAAACTAATTTGTGAGAAATTAATTCAATTTGCTTTGAAAATTCAAAACTTTTTGGGTGAGACTATCATCATCATACCAAAGTTTTGAGATTGGAGGTAGTTAAAGCTAAACTCTCTACTCCTCCTCTTGAGGTAATTTACTATATGGAATTTTCATAAGCCGGTTGAATTTCAGAATATAAGATTAGACTTGAAGTTGTCAAATTTTTGCTTTGAATGTGATAAATTGTAGAACCTTTCAATCCAATACTATTCTTGGATTATTAATGGTTTTAAAAATCCAGCAACCCCTACACAACCACCTCTAATACAATAACAAATTCTAAAATCTAAAAGATTGAGACACAAGATTTGTACCTTACAACAAATGTGGTTCAGAACATTGTTTTTTCTCAGATGCTTTTGATGACCATATGTTTGTGATAAATTGTGTAAGTCCAACTTATTGGTCGGTGCAGGTTAAAGACAAGACTGCACACCGGCAGTAACCTTAGTCATTTTGAAACTTCGAACATCCAAATTGGAACTTTGTAATACCCTTTTAACATTCTTCTATTTGTCTCAAACTTCCATCAAATATCTTCATCTTCTATTTCTTTTATTTTTTTCCTCTCAGGGTAAAGCATTAAAGTTGTGAGTCAAAGCCTATGGGAAACAGAAAGAGAATCACAAAAAGGCCCATAAATATGATCTCCAAATGGTCCAAGTGGGTAATCTGTTGCTGAAGTATACTAATGTTTTGTTATGGTTTTAACTATGCTTCTTTCATCAATCATTATTTTAAAGATCAAAATTAATAGAGTTGAACAATAATGTCCTGATTTTCTCAAAGTTACCAAAATTTACCAAATTCACTATATATAGTAGGTGAACTTCCCCTCACATGATTCAGAAAATATTTCATATGCCACAAATATAGTTGGTGAGCTTTTCCTCACCAAAATCACTGTATATAGTTGGTGAACCTTCCCACACATACCATGAATGAGCCTAATATAATTCAACTATCAACTCATTTAATCTACTTATCAGGTTCCATTCATTTGCATCTATCATAAGATCCCAGTATTTAACAGTCCAGACAATAAATTAACGATAGGACAAACATTTTTAAATTGCAAAAGTATAGTTTTAATAAGTTTGGCACGGTTTGGTGAAATTATAAACCAGTAAATCTATGGAACTTTCAATTAAGTTCTACTTGAGTGCAAGCATTCTTTGCAATGCTTTGTCTACAGCAGACAGATATGAAATTATGCTAAACATTAAGTTTAATTAATCCAAAGAGAAACAAGATGCATACATACCACATCGTAGCCACCCAATCTAGTAACAGCCCTCCATAACCTACATCCCACAAAAAGTATGCAGAGATTAGACCACACCTGATTTCAGTCTTCAGACACACATAATTACTCTTTTTTATGCAAAAGACACATAATTTATACAGTGAAAATAATTATTTCCAGAATCTTACTTGAGGCAATTCAGCGGCTCTCCATAAAACTTAGGGGCCTTAAATTCCAAGGTGTTTTCCTTGTAGAAACTTTCCACCTCCTTCATAAATGCTGCTTGCTGCGATGGTGTACCATCGCCCGTATCCTCAGCCTCAGCCATCTGCAAATTAGAAAAGCAAAATAAAAGAAGTAATGCAATTGAGAATTATAGCCGGGAAAGAGAACACTCATTGCATTAAAGTCATTCATAAACAAAAACATTATGTCTGGAACTAGGTACCTCGGTATCGTTCGACCCATTCTTCAACTCCCCCACCCCTACATGTTTATCTACAGGTTTGAGCTGATTTTTGACAGTGGCATTGCTGCCATCAGCCTTGTTTTCTATGGGCACATCACTAAGAAGAGCCTCATTGACTTTAACATCATCACCAACATTTCCCTCATGAGTAGCCGGCTTGTCCTGAATAGCATCCCTCATAACTTGATCATTTGTTTCCGGTTGAGGTGGCTGCCCAAGTTGATCCTTCTCTTGGCCCAATTTTTCCTTGTCCTCCATCTAAATTATAATGATTTGATTTTACACTCTGAAATCTGAATGCAATATAATATTCAATCAGATAATGTTCATTTTATACATACTAATAAAATGAAGTAATATATATACTGCTTCCTTCCTGGCGCTGAATGGAATAAAATAAACACATAATTTAACAAAACACAGGAGAATCATGCAATGGCACTTTTGGTTTTCCTTGTTCTTGAGAAATAGTTTCTGGAAAATCCAAACCCTAACATTCGGCCTGGTCCTAGCAAGAGTGTGAAGTTCTCAATCTCTTGTTTTATTTTTTAAAATTAAATAATAAATAAAGTACGAAAGAAATAACGCACGCACAACCAATCGAAGTTGTTTGCTGCGGTTTCGTTGATTTAACTAGGGGACCGAAGAGAGGAATAATAAAATTGGATCAAAAGACACGAAAAGAGTTATAATTTATAAATTCAAGCACTCAAGCGAATACCAAGAAAATGGGTCTTTGTTGCCTGTAGGCTGTAAAAGTGGCGGCCGAGACTGAGAGTGAGAGTGAGAGATAGCACCGGCAGAGAAGTGAAACGGCGTCGTCTAGGGCAGGGTAGGGCTTTGGGGCTGGAAATGCAGCAGCAGGAGGTAAATTAATGGGAGGGCAGAGACGGAAAAGTAAATAATAAATTGTTGTTATAAGGAATACATGGAAACGTACGTTTTTGTTTTTATGAATGAACTATGGCATCATGTAGAGTAGAGCTTGTAAGTAAGAGAAGATAACAGCACCTCTCAGTGCTGCAATTTTATTTAACGCCGGTCGACAGTTGACGAAGACGACACCAAAATTCAGCAAAAACCAAAAGCCACTGCTGGCTGGCGAGTGGCGATCTGCTCTCTGTGTGTGTGATCTTTTGTTCCTCCTCTCCGATTTAAAAGCACCTTTGACTCGACATTAGTGAACACTCAACATCCGGACAATTTATCTTACCAAATTCAATTCCAGGGCTTTTTAAATGGACCTGTTAATCGGTTTAGTTTAACAAGTTTTTTAATATATAATTTTTGAAGTTTTAAAAGGGCTTAAATGTCTATTTGGGCTCTAATTTTGCATGACCATGCCCAGTTAGATTGCGTAGCTTGGTATGGCCCAGACCAAGCAGTTACGAGAAGGAAGGCCCAGAAATGGGTTAAGGAATCATGATGATAATATTAGGAGGAGAAGTCTTTTACTTGCGAAAAGCAACAATTTTTGAATCTCAAGTTGGTATTAGTTGTTGTTGGAGAACGTCAGAAATTAACCAAATAACAGAATAAAAAATAAAACGAAATAAATTCTATTTATAACAATAGATCAAATCAATACAACAATAAATTAAATTGAAAATATTAATTTGGTTGGTGATAGAGTCCTGCAGAGTTGCAATGTCCTTATTACAAATCAAAGCCTATAATGTGATTCCAAAATTCTATGTACTATGGCTTGAACGAAGTGTCTATTATATAAAGGTCTGAAGACCAGTGACGGACTTAGGAATCTTGTCTCTAGAGTCATAGAGTAAAAGTTCAATTTTTTTTTTTTTTTTTTTGCAGTGGCGACAATGAAGGAGATGGGGGTTAAAGGTTTTGGGGGGTGGAGATTGGGGATATAGGGTTGAGGAGAAAAGAATTGGGGTTGAGGGATTTTGGAATGGCTGGAACTATTTTAATTTTTTAAAACGATGCCGTTTTGGCCAGCGTGTTTATAAAAAAATAAATAAATAAGTGCCGTTTTAGCCAGCATGTTTTAAAAAAAAAGAAACGGTACGGTGGAAGGCATTTCATGGGATTGCACAGTTAGCTCAAGAGGACATTCGAACTTATTTCCATAGAGTCCATAGGGTCGTTTGACCCCATTAACCCCACTGTGGGTCCGTCTCTACTGAAGACGTCTTCATCCAACAACTATTAACAAAATTTGAATTTCAAATCATGATATTATCTAAAAAATGAATTTATCATTAATAAAAAAAATTATTAATTATATTTAGTAATGATTAAGCGAAAAAAAATATATATTTTTTTGAGTCGCACGTAATGAATACGAAAACAGAAGAAGCTTCAGTGTGGAAACCATCCAGAGGGAAGTCTTCACACGTAGTTCACAATCTAGACTTTTGACCAATAGAAAAACAGAAGAAGCTTCTGGGAAACGAATTTCCTCAACTAACCCCAACAACTTCAACAAATTCAAATATCCTTGAGTTTGGCAAAGGATAATTCTGTCCAATCCTAAAACACAGAGAGAGGGCGCGCGGTTGCATTCCGCGTCCGCCTCACGTCAGGTTTCCTTCCTTGGAATTAATTAATTTACAAGTCCGCCTCCGTCTCACAGCAGTTATTCTTCCTTCCTACAAATTAATTTACAAGTCCGCCTGCCTTTATGACAACTTCAACATTCTCCATCTTCTCTTTCAAAATCCACAAAGAAACCACAACGCTTCTCAAAACCCATATATATTAAAGAGATATGAGACAAGTGTTTTAGGTGAAGGCAAGAGTTTTGTTGTTGTTGATCAATTAGCATGGGAGATTGCAGGCCATTGGGTTTCTTGCTGGGTTTGCCTTTTGCTTTGGTTGCATTGGTCTTATCTGTTGTTGGTGCTGTCATCTGGGTTCTTGGGTGAGTTCATTCATACACATGCAATGGCTGTCTTCTTGTTACATGAATTATCTTCTTGTTAAATCAATTCCTTAGATGTAATGTTCTTTGTTCTTTTTGTTTTGCAGGTCGGTTTTGAGTTGCTTGTGTCCATGCTGCTGTTGTGTTGGTGGGTTAGCGAATTTGGCAGTCACTCTTATCAAGCTTCCTGTAAAAATAATTAGATGGTTCATCGATAAGATCCCTTGTTGAAGATGTCAGGGTAGGGTTTCGAGGGAATTTGTACGATTATTTGTTCTGATTTTTCAGAAAATTTATGATTTGTAATTAGGTAGTATATTCGATTACACCACCATATATTGTTAGATTGTATGCTGCATTTGTTATTTTTCTTCATCTGTGTCGAGTTGGTTAAGAGTTTGCGCACCTCCATGATGGTGGATCGTGGGATAGGGAGTTTTCTAGTTGAATTTTTATATGATATCAACACATGGCACCTCAAACTTCTCCTCAAATTTTGCGATTATTATTTATTTATTTATTTTGGTATCAATTTTGCGGATATAAAATTTCATTATTTAAGAAGCCTACATATTTTAAGAATACAATCTATATTCTGTGGACTTTGTTGGAAGATTTAGGGCCCGTGGTATCTTACTTGGATTCATTTTTCTAATTACTTGGATTCATTTTCTAAATTCAAAAACAACATTTGAGTCCAAAGTCTATAATTCACGTTTGATAAAGCCCATGTTTTAAAAGTCCAACTTAAAAACAACTTAAAAGAGGACCAATATTTTTTTTATTTTTAAAAAAGGGTTTTACATTCTCTCTCTCTCTCTCTCTCTCTCTCTTAAAATCGATATTTAAAAACTCATGTTTAAAATATATATATATATAAATTTTGAGTTATTTTTTTTAATAGGATACCAAACAGACCCTTAAAAGCTTTGATATAAGCCCTCACACAAGAACTCAAGATGGTATCTAGTTTGAGTTACGAACATTTATTAAAATAAAAATTAACTTGGTGATATTTTTGGATCATATTCCTAGTTCTAATCATTGTCAATATTCTTTTTTTATTTGTCAAATGGGGTTTAGTTTTTAATAATGGTATGGGCACCAACTTGTTGACCAACTTATAGATACCAACACAGGTGGCACATGATATGAAACCAAAAAAAAAAAAAAAAAAAAAAAAAAAAGCACCCAACGATTCCCCTCCCTCCTTCCCTTCACTTCTGTAAAACCCTAAAAACCCAAGGATGATTATCATAAAAAAATTAGTTTAAATTCTTATTTTTTATTCTAAGAACAGGAAGGTTCCACCAAAAGCAAACAAGGTTGAGATTTACGACTCTTTTTGCTTTATTCCTATTGCCATGAATTGTCAATGAAATTGAAAGAAAAAAAGGCTTTGATAAAAGGACAAGCTTCAGATCTAAAGATTGTTCTCTCACCATTGTGCTACAATGTCAAGATCTAATTAAGAACATGAAATATGATAACCAAACTTGCAACCTAGCTTAATTCAATTTCATCTGATGCGGTGGCAAAACCAAAATACAGGACTTGGCAGCCTATACCTAGAATTGCATAAAGATTGGCAGCGTTCTAGGTTTCTTTTTTCTGTTGGGGCTGGGGGAGGCAAGGGGCTTAATGTGGAATGATGGTTGGCCTATTTTTTGTTGCTGTTTTTTTATTTTATTTTTCCCTTTTTTGGGAACAAAATATGTAATTAAAAAAAATTGAGGTGGCGGTGACATGGTACATGTGTTGGTGTTAATAAAGTTGGTAAACAAGTTGGTGTCTGTTATTCCTTTAAGGGTAATGCTAGGGAGACCATTTATTTGTACCACATCTGATATGGCTGATGAGTTGGCTATGCCACATCATTAAATGAGTTTTAAATTTTTTTTTTCACCCTTCACTTTATAGAAGCCTAAGCGACACTTAGTGCCAATACATCCCCCAAGGCCTCCGTCTTGTCGAGGCACAGTACCTTTAGCTCACCGACCCCTTTCTCTCCCTACCAGACGCCCCCGAGGGCTACTAGGCCTCCTACCAAGCCCTAGCCTCCGAGTTTGTCCCCAATTTCGACATTCGCACCTCATGCGGCTTCGAGACTAGCTAGATGTCATAAGGTTACATGAACATCACCACCATGCAGCAGTTCGAAGCCCTAGTCGGAAAAGCCATGCTTAAGAACGTCATCGATAACTATAACCAGTCTCTCAAGAATAGCTCGCCATGTACCTCTTACACCACCAGCTTGTCCAGTTCAAAAGCCTGGTATTTGACTAGTAAGTCCATCAAAAATGTCTCCACTTGCACGACATACCTGTCGATTTAAGTGGCGGCTTTCGCTAATCAGTACGATCCGACTGATATCAGGACCGCCTAGTGCTTGTTTGCGCTCAATTTCTCGACACATAGCTCCGATAAGAAGAAAATGACTGTTATTTTGATTTCTTTAGTTACTTGTGTTGTTGCGTTCTTGTGGCATAAATATGACCAATTTATGATCAAGAAGAGGAGAAAGGATTATAATGATAAAATTGAGAAGAGTTTGGGTTCTGCCTTAGAGTCAATTAGGGGAAGCATTACTTTGATTAAGTTTAAATACGGATAGATTAGTGCCCAGGGCTGGTCCATTGATTTTGGATACCTGTTCAAAGAGAGATGTTGATGCCCTATATATACAACTTAAAAAAAATTCATAATCCATAAATAGAACCAAATGCACCCTTAGTGACATCAATTACATCCATAAATAGAACCAAATCGATCCTTAATAAAGTCAACTACATTTAATTTCTTTTATTCATAGCCCACTCAATTGTCTTTTACATTAAAAAAAAAAATTGGTGAAGGTAGTTCAAAAACTAACAAAAAACATCAATCAACACCATCAACCAAAAACCAACACTTTGTTCAGCAACCAAAACCATCAACCAAAACAGCCACACAACCAAAAACTAGCAACTAGCAGTTAAAAAATCATATAAAAACTGTCCTCTTGCATTTTTAGTTGCAAATCATTAATCAAACGAGTAAAATCAAGTTCTTTCAAAAAATCACTTTCAATAGATATCAAAGTTAAACCATTTAATCTTTCTTGTGGCATGGTTGATCACAAGTAAGATTTCAATAACTTCAATTTGGAAAAACTTCTTTCAGCCAAATCAACTGTAACAGGTAAAGTCAATAATATTCTATAAGCAATGATTGATTTGGAAAACAATTTAGTCTTTTTAAGCACTCAAAATGTCAGTGGATGTTTGCCTCTTTTGGTAAAATATCTTGTATGACTTTTAACTCTTCAGACAAATTCTTCACATCAAGATCAAAAGACATGACATGTTTCAAAAAAAATTTCAAATAATCACGATATGATTCCAAATTATCTTCATCCAATGAGTTTAACTTGTTTAAAGTAAATAAAAAACCGAAGATATCCTCAAATGCTTAATATTGTTAAAACCTTCTCTTCAAAAAACCAATTGCTTCATCAACAATATATAAAAGCCGATTCATGAGTTGATTGTGTGGACTCATCATTGACATTCTCATCAAAATGTCTTTTTCTACGAATTTGAAGTTTTCCCACAAACATTAGATCATTTTCCAGGCTAGTAGCCACTTTTTTAGCAGCAAACATAGCTTGAGCAAATCAAAAAAATTCTGTACTTTCAAAAAAAAAAAAAAAAAAAATTCCCTTTATTTGCTCTATAGCAACATGAATAAACATGTCTTTTGCTTGCAATTTTTGATAACTAAATTCACAACATGCAATATATCATACCAAATAATCATGGCTACTAAAAACTCAAAGTTTCCAAGTCCATGTCTTGCTATTATCAGCTTGAGTCCTAACTTTAGAGTCATGCCAATTGGAGTAAAGCTTCTCTTACTTCCACAATTTGAAATCATGTCGCTTTGACACTTTCAACACGACTTTCCCAACGTGTGGTTGACAATGGCTTAAGAGTTAAACCTTTTACATTATCTTTCAAAAATTTCTAGCACTTTGTGGAATGAGAAAACAAAGAACAAATACATTGTATCACTCCAAAAAAAATCTTTTGCTTTCCTACAAGAGTCCGCAATATCACAAAGTGTCAACTTTGGACAATGACAAGCACATAGTGTGTACAATGCTTTAGATTTATATATAATAGTCTTTTTTTTGTACACCGTAGCTTTTCCTTTTCATACAGTATCTGTTATCATACCCTTGTCCTCTCACATGATCAATATCAAGTTCAATATCTACTAATACACTTTGTAATTCTTCAAAGAGCCCTTGCCGCGATGCATCATCAACTTTTAAAAATTCCAAAAAGAACTCTTCTACTTTTACAACGTGTGTAGAAACATCCACACATCTCAATATCAAGGTATTTTTTCTTCATGACTTACATTGGGTGTACAGTCAAGTATAACATAAAAATACTTTGTTTATTTATTTATTTTTGAAATGATTGGAGTTATGCTCACCTAGTGATCAACTCATTTTGAATCTTTGGACTAAGATAGTGATGATGAATTTCTTTATCATCAATCCGTCTCAAGTGTTCTTTCACTATTGGATCCCATTCCACAAGAATATTTGCTGTTGTAACTTAGAATCGATGTGCAAAAGTAGTGGATTACTCAACTTCGCTTTTAATTCTAATATCTGATTACAAGACTAAAAGTTGGCTTCGGCATATACAATTGCAAGTAAATTTATTTATGGGTTTTCACAAATAGATGGATGTAAAATTTTGCTTCAATGGAGGATTGATGTAGTACAGGCCGTAGGTGTTGGATTAACCACTTAAACAATAGAACATAGAAGAATATAAGCGACCGATGAGAAGAAATATAGATCGAAAAGACGAGATAAAAGGGCAGAAACAGTAGAACAAAGAAGAACATCGGAGATCGAAGAGAAGAAATATAGATCGAAGGGACGAAATTAGAGACTTCTAGGAAAAAGGTTTACTCAACATTCAAATATGAATTTTAAAGAACTACATGGGGTTATTTATAGCAAACTAAACCCTTGAAATAACATGATAAAAATCCCTTGCTTAACAGAAATCCTAACCCAAATAAAATGGGAAACTTAACTAGAAATATGGAAATATGGAAATATGGAAAAGTAGAAATCCTAATAGTAATTGGAAAACTAGAGAATTTAGGAAACAAACAAATACATTAGGAAACTAATGAATTTCGGTCCTATGCGTCCTGCATCAAGGATGCTTTACAGTTGCTTCACATTCGGGCCACAAGCCACATGAAGAAGGCGGACCAAAAAGTAAGCGTTACTAAAGCAAAAACATAAGCCCACAGCATGATAACTGAACATTCCTTTTCTCCTGCTCCGAACAATTGAGCCATTGTTCCTGCCACAACCAAGAATAAAGTTAAATCAATAAATCCATATTGTTAGGAAAAATAACGACTATTGATTATGAGAAATAACCAGTCACGCAGATTTTAATTTGCATTGCTAAAATTGAAAGGAGAAAAAACCCACCAGAAGAGCGTACGTACGTACCTATGTTCATTGCTGGTGGGAGTGAAAACTGAAGCAGAAGAACAAACAGATACAATGGATCATAATGCACCAACCCAAATTTTAATGCACCTTTAACCACCAAAATGCCTGCAAGAGGCAGGACAACATAACGAACAACGATAATGCCAACAACCAGAGATTTCTGTATCCCTGGCCCTCTCGAACCTGGAAGAACAACGTGAATTAAGTCAAAACTTAAAAATAAGTATGAGAATATATATAACATGTGGAGCTTAATGAGTAGGAATTATAATATTACCTGTAAGTAGGTTTCCTCCTATTATCAAAGTAAGACTTGGGATGGCTGCGTCTCTGCAATCATATGGAGAGGAGTTGAAAGACTAAATAAGTAATACATGAACAAAAGTGTTCTTGTTAACCTAAAACAGAAGAATAGTAGTAATCTAACCCCAAGAAAGAAACAGTGTCTTGAACCACCCGTAGAGGAGCGCCATCTCCTATCAATAGTTTTCGAATCTGAGGTATGAGTCCAATCACAAAACCAACCATCTATACAAGAACAAAAAAAAGAAAAAGAAAAAGAAGCTAAGTTTGGTCAATGTGTCAATAAATATATCACATAATTATGACGCAAAATAATTCAAGTGTTGAAAGGGCATACTGCTCCAGTAGTAGAAGGGGCAAATATTGCTTTCAGATTGAGCTTTCCAAACACCATCATAATACGTTGCTTTATTACTTTACCTAAACTTGTCGTTTGTGTCATCTGCCAAGACAAACGACAATCATCAGAAATTGAAAAGAAAAGGGTAAATATGTTGGAAGACAGCACATCATACATTCGAAAAAGGTTTATTTCATTAGTAGTCTAAATTGACAGTACTGGCGACATAATATGTCAAACTATATGGCAAAGAAACACTCTTTTCATAATCAAATCTTAAATAGTTGGAAATAAAGCGAACGGTCATGGTAACTTGATGGAGTTGGCAACCTTAGCATTTTCTTCAGATATAGCAGTGCAGGGCAGTGCATATTGATCCGCAGCATTGTCCTCCACTACCTCAGATTCCTTTGAAGAAAGCGGACGCTCAGTGCAACTTACTTGGTTTGGTGTGGAGGATCTCTCTGGAGATTGGTGGGCATTTTGGGCTCCCTTCTTTGCAGATATCCTCACAATATTATACACATAGGACCACAAATACATGGCTCCTATCTGGAGAGTAAAACCAATTAACTTAATACCTTATCTTGAGCATGTTCCCCATCCTTTCTTACTTTGAGTAATATAAAACTAGATAAAGGAATTTGAAGAAAAATCAAAATATTAGCAGCAGCAGCAGCAGAAGAAGAAATTAATGTACCGCCATTGAAAGTGAAGCATAAGCCAATGCATAAGTATGACAGACATCAGGAGCTCCAAATGGACTCCCTTTTTCTTTACAAACTGCTGGGACTATAATAAGGAGCATGAATCCCAAATTTCCTGTTTATATATTAACTCAGCAGAAACAAAAATTATCAGTGATCTAGACGAAAAAGAAAAAAAAAACAAAAACAAAAATTATAAGGTAAATCTGTGTTGGTGTAGTAGTGTTTACCTCCAGCACAGCAACCTACGACAATGCCTCGCAGATATGCAGGAGGTCTTGTTAACTGGAGGAGTATCCATCCTAGGATCGAACCAACAATAAATGTGATGAGGATATTCACCGGCATGAACCACCTACGCTCATACAAATATATACACATTCAATCATATCAAACTTCTTTTAGAGATTTAATTCTTCCATTAGATATTAATGAACAAAGCTTGAGCAATAAATCTGCCTATAATAAACAAACTGGTGCAATAACCATAGTGATATTAATTTAATAGTAAATTGAGCTTAGACCCATAAAATTCATTTTAAATCACCTACAACTCTTTCTTTTAGTTTTCTATTTAAAATACCCAATTTTTTCAAATAATACCCGATGACTAGGATCCAACTAAGCAAGTTACCTAATATAACTTAAAATATGATTTATTGTATTTTTTGGATTCCAAAACTACCCCTATTTATAAGTTCATGTGTTGTAGGGTGTAACTAATGACACATTTGGAAATATCTCCAAATAATTGTAATGGATGTAGGAACTAATTTAAAAACTTATTTGAAATTAAATATTAAATTCCACATTAAAGTATAAGTAATCTATTTTTGAATTAATGGTGTTTTTCTTCTATGAATTACAACTAGTAATCTATTTAAAGTATTAGTAATTTAAATTCAATATTAAATTTAGGAATTAATGTTGTCGTCTTTTATGAATTATATGACCAGTATTCTTGTTTATTATAGTTTTATGAATAATAGTGTACATTCTAATTATGTTGAAAAATAATTTGACAATCTATTTGTTGTTTTGTTTTTAAAACATTTTTTTCAATGAACCTATTTTTTCTCCAAATATTATACCTATTTTTTTTTTCTTTATTACTTGTTTTATGAAAAATAATTTGATCATCTTTTTATTGTTTGTTTTATGATAACAAATTTTTTTTTAAATGAGCCTATTTTTTCTCTCAAAATAATGTACCTATTTTTTTTTTCTAAATAATGTACCTATTTTTTCTCTCAAAATAATATACCCATTTTTTTTTTCTAAATAATGCACCTTTTTTTTCCCTAAATAATGTGCCTTTTTTCTCTCTCTAATAATGTACCTAGTTTAATGAACCTATTTTTTTCTCTAAATAATGTACCTAGTTTTTTTTCTCCAATAATGTATACCTAGTAAAACAATTTACCTAGTATAATGAGCTTATTTTTTTCTTCTAAATAATGTACCTATTTTTAATTTATACAAAATGTGCATAAATTTCAATTATACAACGTACTTATTTTCTATAAATTATTGTGTACCTATTTTTAATTTATGAAAAATGTACGGAAATTTCAATTACAAAGTAATTGACCTATTTTTGTTAATTTTTTTTGGTAAATAATATACCTATATTTTTATACGCATATATTTATATTTATATTTTTCTTATGTGCATTATTGGATATGTAATTTACATATTTTTTATTTGCAACTTTAAGGGGCCATATGTTAGAGGGAATGGCAACCAAAAGAAATGGGGTGATTGATATGCTATTAATAGGGAGTTTTAATTACAATTATGGCAGTTAATGAAATGCTTGGAATAAATTATAAATAAAATATGAAGTCTGATGGCAAGGATGTAAAAACATAGGAATACTATGACCTCTTATATCCTACTGGTCATTCAAGTTTGAAATTGAGTTTTACACATAGATTTATAGAATGATGGGTATATATCTAGAAAATAGAAATTATAGAGACCTATATTGCACAAGCACTTAATTTAAACTCACAATTTAACTATGCTTTTATCTGTTATTGTCCGCGCAAGGTTGCTGCTCACCAGGGCAGGACTGAATACGTAAAATACAACCTGTTGATCACAAACACAAGTATGTATGTATATATACACATACGTATGCATTTACTATATATACGTAGATATTGTAGTAAAGTAAGCGACAGCAGATGATATATCCATCATCACTGCATCATGCAGAAAGTGTGAAACCATAGAAAATGTATTTTTGAAAGAAAGAAAGATAGAGGGTGTTCAACTTGAAGAGTAAAAAGGTGATGATATGGGAAGCCACAGAATCTATAGTTTCCCTCTTTTCTTAAAGAAAAATGGATAAAGATGTTAAATGAAAACTCATGAATGAATTAAGAAGTTACCGTGTTTAAGTGCTTCCTAGCGTCTTCCCCCAAAATATTGACGCGATCACGAGCAAGATATGAGCCAAGCAAAGTGGTGAAGAGAATTTTCAGTACTGGGATTAAGGCGGTGATGAAGAGCTGCAAAAGGTCCATTATTCTTGATGAATAATTATTAGCCCTTCACTTCACAACTCTGGTCTGGAAATAATGAAGAGCTTAATTTACCTATTATGGTGTTTATATGCATGAGTCGTCAGGTGTTGTTTGTCTCTTCTCTTCGTGGATGGCTTAGATAACGACACGCACTTCATGTCTCCGGTTGCTAAAGAGGGGAGAGTTTAGTGGAATCACACGTTGGAATTCAATTGATATAAATATTCTGATTTCTTTTGATATGGCAAAATTCTTGTGCATTGACCTATTTTGGTAATTATTACTGAAGAAAATATTAGGACATAAAGAACGATGAAGGATAGTGCCCTAACTAGCTAGTTCCCGATTGACAGTGTAGGAATAGACTAGATTAGACTTGACAGGTGCGGATCTACTATCCCCAAACTTGTTTTCCTCACGTCTCTTGTCTATTTTTTTGACATGTGTTATTCTACTTAGCAGAGAATTAACTTTGTTAACTTTTATTATTTTTTATTATTAAAAATAAAAATTAGTCTGCGTGACGTTCGAGACCTGACAGGGGAATTGACGGATATGACAGGGGTACAAATAGGTGGTAGTTTCAAAGGATTTTGAGTTTTCTTTTATCCAGTTATGACTTCCAGTTATTTTATACCAGCTTCTTTGATATTAGCGCATTTATATCTTTATATGGTATTCAGTTATACGAATATATTCATCGGTATGTTTTTACACGCTTATTTAAATACCTCGTATTGAAATATAGACAAACTATCGATTTATATGCTTATTTATCTTTTTAAATGGGGGTTATTATGGTTATAAATTGTTTCCAAGAACATTATTTTTGTCCACTCACATTTTCAACTTGTTTTTCGCCCCCAGGCCGTAGAAGTGCGCAGGATCCACCACGGGGCCATTTTTAGCTTCCGCGCCACCAAATCAGGTAGAGATTTGAGGAAAAATCCTTAAAACCCTGTAAATTTTAGAAAATGCTCTGATATCTCGTTTTAGTGGAAAACTGGAGCTGATGAAGATTTAGTTATTCTATTCTGGCAGTTGGTGTGGATTTAATTGATTGTTGACAGGTGGAAAAATTTGAGTTTAGTCAAAATACAGGGGAGATTCTGCCGAATTTTCGGCAAGAGTCCAGAGAAAGTTTTCATAGTAACTGTAGCAGAAAGGGTAAAATGGTTATTTGTGTCCGACAGTTGCCAGATGTTGGACACGCACAGGGCTTGGTTCGAAATTCCAAAGTGGAATTAAGATCGGGTCCTGTCAGTAAGAGGTTGATGACTATAATTTATCCCTCATAATCCTACCATTTTCAAGGGGATTAAGGGATAAGTTTAGTCATCAACATCTTATAGATATTCCTCATTCTTCCTACAAGTTAGGCAACATATTCATATTATGCCTTGAATTGAAGGCATATGAAATGTAGACATTTTTTTAGTCTAGTCTAGTCCTCCCAAGTAGACTGTAAAATTAATGAAAAAAGCAAGTAACTTTTTAAAATAATAAAAAATTTATAAAAAATGAAAAAACTAAAAACTAATCAAGAACTCAGCCTCCCCATCACCCCAACCCAGCCACACTCACCACCTCCCAACCACAACCTCCCTGGACACCCACCCACAACCCAAACCTCAGTGCCCCACCTGTAGTGGCGGACTCACAAAGGCAAAAAGGGGTGTAATTGCACCTCCCTTAGACGGAAAAAGCCATGGATATACTGGAAATTGTCTATTTAGTTGTGCCCATAACATTTTGACAAAATGTCTCAAAGAGGCTAGTTTTTCCTTTGCTGTGCACACGTGTAAATTTTTTTCAAATCCAAGTTTGAAAAAAAATCCTAGTTTAGCGAAGAACCTTAACATCCACACGTCCAACGGAATAGGGTCATCAAATCCAAGTTTGAAGACGCCTTACAAGCCTTCCCACCATCCACTTCGAATGTAATCCATAAACTAGGAATTGGAATTTTGGATTGAGAGAGGTCTTAGGAATTTTTGTGAGTTTTCTCTAGTGGTTAGTTCTCCTTATGCTCTTGTCTTCTTCTCATTGTGTGTGGGTTTCATTTGACGATAACCAGCCACAGCAACTCAAGCTAATTTTATTTATTTTTTTAAACTGAACCACTCAAGCTAATTGATTTCGTTTGCTTTTAGAATTGCTTGCTTTTGATAAGAATCTTCAATTGGGTACATGTGATATGATTATTTTTAGGCTTATTTACTCTAGTGTCCTCTAAAATTTTAGTCAAATCTCACTTTACTCCCTAAAAGTTAAAGTAATCCACTTAACCCATTTGACTATGGTTTTGTGTTCCACTTTATCCCGTGTTGTTATCTCCATTTAGAACTCCAGGTAGTAGAGTTTGACCAACCTTGACCTCACTATATGGTGCCCAATCCAGGTAGTAGAGTTTGCCTCGTCGAGTACAACAATCAATCTTCTTTCCTGTGAGAATGTCTTGAAAAACAAAATGATTCGGCCAAAATGTTACAGTACACCCTAAAGTAGTAGTAAGTTGTGCAATATATAACAAGTTATGGTCCAAAGATGGAACAAGTAATACAAAATTCAGATGTAGGGAAGTAGAGAGAGAGAGAGAGAGAGAGAGAGAGAGAGAGAGAGAGAGAGAGAGAGAGAGAGAGAGAGAGATAGGGAGCCCTCCCCAATCACAGGGAGGGGGTACCATTAGCATTAGACACTACCGACAGAGTAGATGATTTGCGACTAATAAGTTGGCCAGGATCAAATGTCATGTGATCCGTAGAACCAAGTATTTTTGAGAAGACGTATGAAAAGTAGAACCTTTGGTGGTGGCGATAGAAGCATGAGTCCAGGTAGCCGGGTTAGTAGGATTGACCGCATGCTTGCAGTTGGAGGACGTTCTTGAGTCACTTAGCTTGATCGTATCAAAATTTCAGAGTTTTCTTCCAAGCGGTTATTTTCTGGCAATAAAATAAAGAAGCAGTGCGCGGTGTTGGAATAGTGACGTGTTGGGCTTTTATTGCGTTTTTGGAGCACAAGATGACCTCGGATGGGTTCGTGGCCTTCTAGAGAAGTGTTCAGAACATTTTTATCTTTAAAACAAGCTATCTTGGGCCAGATTTGGAGGAGATTTGGGGCAAAAACGTGGCTGGGCAGATTTTGGGCAGATTCTCCTATTCCAATTTGGACTTTATTTCCTAGTTTTATTTTATTTTAATTAGTTTCCTTGTGGGGATGGAAAAGCTGTACATTGGCAGCTAGGTTTTAAGGGGTATTTAAGCTCTTTCTCACAAGGAATTTAGGACTTCTTTTTCACTTTTGAACTTTGCATTGTGGAGAGCAATTGCTAGGGTTTTGGGTTTTCACAACTTTCAGGTGTTTTTGTTCTTTTCTTCTTAATGATATTTTCTTGGATTTCAATTATGAGTATGCGTAACTAAATTTCTTTTGCTAGGGTGAAGCCTTGAACCTTAGCATGAATATGTGATTTTTATTTAATTGCTTATGATGAGTGCATGCCTACTTGAATTGTTAATCACTGTTTTAAACTATCTAATTGTCTTAATGCCTGATCACCATTAGGATCTTTAGAAAAGTAATTGGATGCAATTTTGGTCGGAAGGTTCCCTGAAATTGATGCTAGCTTCTTGTGATTAATAATTGTAATTTCACTTAAGATGAACACCACGTCTTAAGGGTTGCATGGTTTTTCAAAGGGTTTTCATAAAACTTAATGAGTCTTTCATGTTCAGATTTGATCCGAACGTCCGGACGGGTTGCATGTTGGATATATGTTCTGTGTTGGAGGTTCCAAGTAGAATATACATTAGGAAAACCTAACCTTCAAAGTGGCATGTGCAAATCATAAGTAATTGGTAAAAGTTCATAGGATTGCTAGGTGATGGTGAAACCCTAGTGCTTTTATAAATTGATATTCAAAACTCTTTCCTTCAATCATATTTGTTCTTGTTTTAATATTTGTTTTTAGAATCAACCAAATTCATAATCATCTTTCTTGACCTTTTATTTTAAGTAGTCATTTGGAATTTGTTTTTACTTAAATTGCTAATTAGTCCTTGAGGAAAACGACCTTGCATGAGCATCTATACTACAATAGCCTTGTATTCTTGCAAGTATTTTATGTGATTTTAACCCTGTTTGCACAGGTACTAAAAATCCTATCAAGAAATTGGCGCCGTTGCCGGGGACTATTTTAGACAATTTTTGTTTAACCTTTTTCTGATTTATTTTATTTTATTTTATTTTTAATTTTCGTCCAAAAAAAAAAAATTTTTGAAATTGAACAATTTTGTTTCTGTTGCAGATTCTGCAGACTGCATGGTCCAAACCAGATCAGGAACTGCACAGATTGTACAATTTGATCCAGAACCAGAGCGCACACTGCATAGACAGCGGAGAGAAGTTACTTGGGCTTGGGACTGTTTACTGCAGGGCACTTTTCTGCAGAATCTGTTTGCAAACGAGGGTAACATGGCGTTAGAATTACCTGCGGCAGGTAGACCACTCAGGCAGTCATTGGAAGCCCGTGCCACTGATGTTCCCAATTGCATTGTGTATCCTGAACAAGAAGAGGGTGATTCGTTCGAGATCAGGCACCATATGCTTGAAATTCTACCTACTTTTCGGGGGCTGCCTAATGAAGATGCAAACATACATATTGCAAAATTTATTGTGGGTTGCAAAAATATTTTGATTAGGGGTTTTTCTGCTGAGGCTATTAAGTTACGTCTTTTCCCTTTCACTTTGAAGGACAAGGCAGAAACTTGGTTATTCACTCTACCCTCTAATAGCATTACTACTTGGCAGCAGTTACACACAAAATTCCTGAACAAATATTATCCAGCATCCAAGACATTGAATTTCAAGAGGGAGATTTTGACATTTACACGAAGCCTAATGAAGAGTTTCATGAAGCGTGGGAGAGATATACAGAGATGTACATAAAGTGTCCACATGTTAAAATTGATTCAGATACACAAATGAATATTTTCTTTGATGGGCTTAATCCTACATCTAAGAGCCATGTGAATGCATAAGCAGGAGGATCATTGTCAAATAAATCTGCAAGAGAGGCATTTGAACTGTTTGATATGATGGCTACAGAATCTCAGCAATGGGCAGCAGAACATTCACAGAAAAGGGGCATTTTTGAGTTATCAGTAGGTTCTCCCAATATGTCTGCACAAATGGAAAAAATGGATAAGAAAATTGATGCAAAGTTTGATATGCTTCTACAACATCTAGCAAGTTCTACACAGCAGCCACCTACATCAACAGTTTGCACTATATGCAGTATGGCTACACATGACATAATGGGCTGTCCACATAGAGACTCTTACCCAGAGCTTGTTGAACAACATGTCAATATGATGAACAGCTATCAAAGGCCTAGGAATGATGCATATGCAACTCATTACAATCCTGGATGGAGCGATCACCCTAATTTCAAATGGGGTGACAATCAGACTAATGCCAAACCATTCCAGCATGCACAAAAACCTTTTGTTCCCCCCAAACCATCTCTGGAAGATCAACTTGCTAAACTGGCAGCAACAACTCAATCATTCATCGAGGGCAACAATCAAAGATTTCAAAATGTTGAAGCATCAATTAAAAGTTTGGAGCAACAATTTGGACAGCTAGCTACACAGATTTCAAATAGAGAAAAGGGCAAATTTCCTAGTCAAACAATTCCTAATCCAAATGGACGTGAAGATTGCAACGTTGTTCGGACTTTACGATGTGGAAAGAGCTATGACAATCGTGAAAATAGCATTGAAAAGGAGCAGCAAACAGTGGAGGATAATACAGAAAAATTTGCAGCAGCAGAACCTGCCAAACCTGCAGAAAAACATAATTTGGCAGATCTAGAAACTGTTCCAAAACAAGTTCCTGAGCGTGTTTATGAGGCCCCTATTCCATATCTAGAACGTTTGAAGCCAAAAGCAAAAGATCAACAACTCAAGGACTTTATGCAGACATTATCCAAGGTTCAAATCAACATTCCATTACTGGATGCAATCAAGAAAATTCCATCATATGCCAAATTTTTGAAGGAAGTTTGCAGCAGCAAAAAGAAGCTTTCAGATTTGGACAAAGTTATTTTGACAGAACAGTGCAGCACAGTTTTGCTACACAAACTACCACCTAAGAAAAAAGATCCAGGGAGTTTTAATATTTCTTGCACTATTGGAAATTCTAATTTTAAAAGTGCTTTAATTGATTTGGGTGCAAGTATTAATTTGATGCCTTTTTCTGTTTTCCAGCGATTGGGGCAAGGAGATTTAAAGCCCACATCAATTATACTTCAACTAGCTGACCGTTCAATCACTTATCCAAGAGGTGTTATTGAAGATCTAATTATTAAGGTTGATAATCTTTATCTACCGGCAGATTTTGTGGTTTTAGACATGGATGAAGACCTTCAAACACCTATTATTTTGGGGAGGCCGTTTATGGCAACAGCTAGGACCTTAATTGATGTGGAAGCTGGAACATTGACTTTACGGGTTCAAGACCAATCTGTGGTGTTTAATTTGTTTGAGGCAGCAAAACGTCCTGCTGAACAGCAAGATTGTATGCGTATTGACATGGTAGATAGTATGGTGCAGACGGATTTTATGCTAATTCAAAAACATATCAGTTGCTGCATGTTTTACAGGGGGAACTTGAGACAAATTCTGAAGATGAAGGTGTTCTTGAGTACATTCACGCATTGAACAGTCTGCCCACAGTGTTGCCAAAATTTAGGAATGTGTACGAGAGTTTAGGGGAGCCCAAACAGCCCCTTAAACCATCTAGACAACAACCGCCAAAATTGGAGCTGAAGCCTTTACCAAAACATCTTAAATATGCATATTTAGGAGCCGCAGAGACGTTGCCAGTTATAATTGCAGCAGATTTAACACCGACAGAGGAAGATAAATTGCTTCGTGTGTTGAGAAAATATCAAGATGCATTAGGATGGACAATTGCGGACATCAAGGGAATCAGCCCAGCCCTATGTATGCACAGAATATTAATGGAAGACGACGTGAAGCCAACAGTTGATGCTCAACGCCGCCTTAACCCAATTATGAAAGAGGTGGTCAGAACAGAGGTTATGAAATTACTTGATGCCGGTATGATTTATCCTATTTCTAACAGTAAATGGGTTAGCCCGACTCAAGTTGTGCCTAAATGAACCGGTATTACAGTGGTGAAAAATGATAATAATGAGTTAGTTCCTACACGATTGACTACGGGTTGGAGAATGTGTGTAGATTACCGGAAGCTTAACACAGGGACGAGAAAAGACCATTTTCCATTGCCTTTTATTGACCAAATGTTAGAAAGGTTGGCTGGGTGGGCTTTTTCCTGTTTTCTTGATGGGTATTCTGGATATAATCAGATTCCAATCGCACCAGAGGATCAAGAGAAGACTACTTTCACTTGTCCATTCGGTACTTATGCTTATCGGAGGATGCCGTTTGGATTATGCAATGCACCTGCTACGTTTCAACGTTGTATGATGAGTATTTTTTCTGGCTTGGTCGAAAATATTGTGGAAGTTTTTATGGATGATTTTTCTGTTTTTGGGGATTCATATGATCAGTGCTTACAGAATTTATCATTAGTTCTTCAGAGATGTCAAGAGACGAATTTAGTGCTAAACTGGGAAAAGTGTCATTTCATGGTTGAACAGGGAATTGTCTTGGGTCATTCAATTTCTAGCAAAGGCATTGAGGTTGACAAAGCAAAGATTGACGTTATTGCAAAGCTGCCACCTCCTACATCAGTAAAAGGTGTGAGGTCCTTCTTAGGACACGCAGGTTTTTATCGTCGGTTCATCAAGGATTTCTCCAAGATTAGTCGACCTTTGTGCACTTTATTGGCTAAGGATGCACCATTTAATTTTGATAAGGCCTGTTTAGAAGCATTCAACAAGTTGAAAGCACTCCTAACTTCGGCGCCCATCATTGCTGCACCAAATTGGGATTTACCATTTGAACTAATGTGTGATGCGTCAAATTATGCTGTCGGGGCAGTTTTAGGGCAGCGAAAAGATAAGCTTCCCCATGTCATCTATTATGCAAGTCGTACTCTCAATGATGCACAGCTTAACTATGCAACTACAGAGAAGGAATTGTTGGCAGTTGTGTTCGCACTAGAGAAATTTCGGTCTTATTTGGTTGGGGCTAAAATAATTGTCTATACGGATCATGCTGCACTAAAATACTTGTTGTCTAAGAAGGATGCAAAGCCTAGATTGATTCGTTGGGTTCTTTTACTTCAAGAATTTGACTTAGAGATTCAAGACAAGAAGGGCAGTGAGAATGTTGTGGCTGATCATTTATCTAGATTAATTATTCCAGCAGCTACAGAGGCAGATTCTCTACCATTGAGTGAAAGTTTCCCAGATGAACAGCTATTTGCTATCAAAATTGACACACCTTGGTTTGCAGATATTGTCAATTATTTGGCTAAGGGTGTGGTGCATCCAGATTTTTCCTACCAGCAGAAAAAAGAAGTTTTTATCTGATGTAAAGCACTATTTCTGGGATGAACCGTACTTATACAAGTATTGTGCAGACCAGATTATTCGCAGGTGTATTCCGGAGGCTGAACAGGAAAGTGTTTTAAAGTTTGCTCATCACTACGCTTGTGGAGGACATTTTGGGCAGAAAAGGACAGCAGAGAAAATCCTACAGAGTGGGTTATTTTGGCCAACACTTTTTAGAGATTCACAGAATTGGTGCAAGGCATGTGATAGGTGTCAAAGGGTCGGCAATCAATCCAGAAGGAATGAGATGCCCCAGCAAAGTATCTTAATTGTTGAACTATTTGATGTTTGGGGTATTGATTTCATGGGACCATTCCCATCTTCTAACGGGCACCAATATATTTTAGTGGCTGTGGAATATGTTTCAAAGTGGGTCGAGGCCATTGCCGCACAAACTAATCAAGGATCAGTGATCCTGAAGTTCCTCCAGGGGGTTATATTTCCACGTTTTGGAATTCCGCGTGTTATTCTTAGTGATGGGGGGAAGCATTTTATTAATAAACCATTTGCTAACCTACTGGCAAAATATGGGATTAATCATCGTGTGGCTACACCATACCACCCACAGACATCTGGTCAAGTTGAAGTTTCAAACAGAGAAATAAAACGTATTTTGGAGAAAACAGTGAGCTCTACACGCAAGGATTGGAGTTTCAAACTAAATGATGCTTTGTGGGCATACAGGACAGCTTATAAAACTCCTATTGGGATGTCACCATTCCGACTTGTTTATGGGAAAGCCTGTCATCTACCGATGGAGCTGGAGCATAAAGCTTACTGGGCCATTAAAGAGTTAAATTTTGCATATGACTCAGCTGGGGAAAAGCGGAAATTGCAGTTAAATGAGCTAGAGGAAATTCATCAAGGTGCTTATGATAGTTCTCGCATCTACAAGGAAAGAACTAAGGCATTTCATGACAGTCAAATTTTACGGAAGGAATTTCAGCCAGGGCAAAAGGTTCTGTTATTTAGTTCAAGGCTCAAGTTGTTTCCAGGGAAATTAAAATCTCGCTGAACTGGACCCTACCTAGTGACTCAAGTTTTTTCCTCATGGAGCAGTTCAAATCATCTTGGGCCAGATTTGGAGGAGATTTGGGGCAAAAACGTGGCTGGGCAGATTTTGGGCAGATTCTCCTATTCCAATTTGGACTTTATTTCCTAGTTTTATTTTATTTTATTTTTTAGTTTTTTTTTATTAGGTTTTGGGGGTTTTTGGGGGATGGAAAAAGGGGTTTTTTATTTTATTTTAATTAGTTTCCTTATGGGGATGGAAAAGCTGTACATTGGCAGCTAGGTTTTAAGGGGTATTTAAGCTCTTTCTCACAAGGAATTAAGCACTTCTTTTTTCACTTTTGAACTTTGCATTGTGGAGAGCAATTGCTAGGGTTTTGGGTTTCCACAACTTTCAGGTGTTTTCGTTCTTTTCTTCTTAATGATATTTTCTTGGATTTCAATTATGAGTATGCGTAACTAAATTTCTTTTGCTAGGGTGAAGCCTTGAACCTTAGCATGAATATGTGATTTTTATTTAATTGCTTATGATGAGTGCATGCCTACTTGAATTGTTAATCACTGTTTTAAACTATCTAATTGTCTTAATGCCTGATCACCATTAGGATTTTTAGAAAAGTAATTGAATGCAATTTTGGTCGGAAGGTTCCCTGAAATTGATGCTAGCTTCTTGTGATTAATAATTGTAATTTCACTTAAGATGAACACCACGTCTTAAGGGTTGCATGGTTTTTCAAAGGGTTTTCATAAAACTTAATGAATTTTTCATGTTCAGATTTGATCCGAACGTCTGGACGGGTTGCATGTTAGATATATGTTCTGTGTTGGAGGTTCCAAGTAGAATATACATTAGGAAAACCTAACCTTCAAAGTGGCATGTGCAAATTATAAGTAATTGGTAAAAGTTCATAGGATTGCTAGGTGATGGTGAAACCCTAGTGCTTTTATAAATTGATATTCAAAACTCTTTCCTTCAATCATATTTGTTCTTGTTTTAATATTTGTTTTTAGAATCAACCAAATTCATAATCATCTTTCTTGACCTTTTATTTTAAGTAGTCATTTGGAATTTGTTTTTACTTAAATTGCTAATTAGTCCTTGAGGAAAACGACCTTGCATGTGCATCTATACTACAATAGCCTTGTATTCTTGCAAGTATTTAAAGTGATTTAAACCCTGTTTGCACAGGTACTAAAACTCCTATCAAGAAATTGGCTACGAAACCAACTAACCACCATATTGCATAGACAATTATTTTAGCCCCAACCAAATAAGACCGAAATTTCTCTAGTGCGAACACAACTACCGACAATTCCTTCTCTGTAGTTGCATAGTTAAGCTGTGCATCATTGAGAGTACGACTTGCATAATAGATGACATGGGGAAGCTTATCTCTTCGCTGCCCTAAAACTGCCCCGACAGCATAATCTGACGCACCACACATTAGTTCAAATGGTAAATCCCAGTTTGCTGCAGATGTGGCCTCCTCACACAGATGAAAACGCTGGTGTAATTGGGTTGAAAGAGAGGAAGGGATCATGAGTGTTCGGGAGAATGAAGAAGAGCAACGGCGGAGATGGATGGTCTTGCGAAGAGAGAAATCAGAGATCTTTTCTGATTCTCTGGACACAGCGAGAGGCTTTGGTTTATCCAAGCAGTATTTTTCTTCTGCAAAATGGGAATGGATAGAACAGAGCCTTTCAGCTCTGGGCTCGGGCTAGGAGAAGGGAATCCAATATTTTTTCAAATGACAGATGCAGCAGCTACACCAGGTTATATGGTCGCTGTCGCTCATATTTGACGCATGTGTGGACTTGGGCTGTTGGTCAGCGCTCTTTGCATCCTAGCTACAGGTCCTGTCTTCGAATCACCGCAGCATCTCCTCCGCATCCCTGGTGTGTTCTATCCCTTCTTCTTTTTTTTTTTTCTTTTTTTTTTCTTTTTTTTCTGTTTATGTTTTATGTTCTTTTCTTTTCTTTTTCTTTTTTCTTTTTTTCTTTTTTTAATTTTTTCTCTCCTAATTACTTCTTTAGTTGTTTCCTTTGTTTATTTTCCACGCCTTGAGGACAAAGTGTGATTTAAGTTTGGGGGTGGGAAAGTAAATTTTATATTTTTCTTTTTTTGAGTCTTGTTTAAAATTTTTTGTTTTTAAGTTAATATCCATAGATTATTTTAAACGTTAGAACAAATGGACATGGTGAAGATCAATCCCACAATAGAGTCTTTTCTATTTATTGTTGCTTAGACACTAATTCATGAATTATACTTTGAAATTTGCACATCACATCAACATGGTTTTTGGGGAGTGAGATTGGAATACTTACTTTTTGTCCAAGTGTGTTTTAATTTCTGTTCAATATAAATAAAGTTAGTATGTGTTATAAAGTAATAATTGCCTCACCCGAAGCTTTGCTAGTAACCGGGCCAGTCCTGCCTAATCAGCAGTGATTCTCGAGACAAACGATAGAGTTTTGGCATGAGGNAGGGTGGTTAGTTGGTTTCGTAGCCTTTTCAGCTTGAGTTAATAAGTCCTTAGGGGTGTTCTACACCTAGTGCCCTAAAACCNGAGTGGTTTGGGAGACATTGACCTAAAGCTCGCTACGCGGTTGGATCGAAAGCTTAAGGGAACCAACATTGCACAACCACTACTATTACTATAACAACAAAAACAAAAAAAAAACAAAAACAAAAACAAAAACAAAACAAAAAGAAAAACAAAACAAAAAGAAAAAAAAAGGAAAAAAAAAAAGTGTGGAGTGTGTGAAGTATGAATAAAAGGGATGAGAGTTAAGGGTTTTAGTCGAGTCTCCATAACCATAATGGTTCACTTTACACNGAAAGAAGTTTGTGAATTCTTTTCTAATTGAGTCTAAATAGCTTAGACTTTGTGGTGGGATTACTTGGATCTATGGAAAGGATGTTCTAGTTTTTAAAATTTTCTATGGATTGCAACTTGAAGGTGGAAATTTTGTCCTGGTTAAGTGTTAGCNAGATGTCTAATCTGTTAAGTTTTTATTTTTGTTTGAGTCTTGTTTCGCTTGAGGACAAGCAAAAGCTAAGTTTGGGGGTATTTTGATGGACATATTTTATATTATATATTTAACCTCATTCTTAGTATATTTTGGTTAATATTTTGGAAGAATTTTGATACTTTGAATTATATTTCCAATATAGGACTTTCGACTCTCTCTGGAGCAAAACATAATCAAATGGAGGAATTTTGGAGTAATTCCAGTTGGAGGACGTTCTTGAGTCACTTAGCTTGATCNTATCAAAATTTCAGAGTTTTCTTCCAAGCGGTTATTTT
>NC_047654.1:285784-286098 GCF_902201215.1 Prunus dulcis | reverse complement strand
CGGTGCTGGAATAGTGACGTGTTGGGCTTTTATTGCGTTTTTGGAGCACANGATGACCTCGGATGGGTTCGTGGCCTTCTAGAGAAGTGTTCNGAACATTTTTATCTTTAAAACAAGCNATCTTGGGCCAGATTTGGAGGAGATTTGGGGCAAAAACGTGGCTGGGCAGATTTTGGGCAGATTCTCCTATTCCAATTTGGACTTTATTTCCTAGTTTTATTTTATTTTAATTAGTTTCCTTGTGGGGATGGAAAAGCTGTACATTGGCAGCTAGGTTTTAAGGGGTATTTAAGCTCTTTCTCACAAGGAATTAG
>NC_047654.1:285310-285734 GCF_902201215.1 Prunus dulcis | reverse complement strand
GGTTTTGGGTTTTCACAACTTTCAGGTGTTTTCGTTCTTTTCTTCTTAATGATATTTTCTTGGATTTCAATTANGAGTATGCGTAACTAAATTTCTTTTGCTAGGGTGAAGCCTTGAACCTTAGCATGAATATGTGATTTTTATTTAATTGCTTATGANGAGTGCATGCCTACTTGAATTGTTAATCACTGTTTTAAACTATNTAATTGTCTTAATGCCTGATCACCATTAGGATCTTTAGAAAAGTAATTGGATGCAATTTTGGTCGGAAGGTTCCCTGAAATTGATGCTAGCTTCTTGTGATTAATNATTGTAATTTCACTTAAGATGAACACCACGTCTTAAGGGTTGCATGGTTTTTCAAAGGGTTTTCANAAAACTTAATGAGTCTTTCATGTTCAGATTTGATCCGAACGTCCGGACG